>NW_024839652.1:0-1154 GCF_019175285.1 Sceloporus undulatus
GCATTCAAGCTAAGCAATTATAGTGCTTTATTCCATTTTAATTGCCATGGCAACTTTGTATAGCATCCTGTATTTTGTATTTGGTAAAGCAATAGAACTCTCTTGCTTAAACTACATGGGAGAGCCAGTGTGGTGTAGTGGTTTGAGTACTCGACTGGGGTTTGGAAGAGCAGGGTTTGAATCACCAGACAACAAAACTGCATATCCAAGAATTCCATGGGATGTTGCCATGGCAGGTAAAGTACAATTTAGTGATACAGGGCTGTGTAGCATGAATCCACCCTTATATGTGGAAAGTAATACTGTTTGTTGATAATTTAGAAAAACATGTAGTGCAAAAAAATCTGAAGGAAATCAGTTTGAGGTACTGATGTGATCTAAAGGAGTGTTCATACATGTTATGCTGTTCATTCTTTCTGGCAATTCTTTTACCAGTTTCATCAAGCCTCATTTCTCAGCATCAAAGATAGTTTTTTGAAGTTGTGATAAATGTAAAAATGTGAAATAAAATGGGTTAAAGAGGTAGTTTGTTGCTCTGGATCTGTGGCATGTCAAAAGTGGATAGTAGAACATTCAAAGGACAATGAGCACTAATCAAGCAGACACTAATCCTCTTTGCATACCTCCCCACCCTGAGGCCTACCATTAGCAACAGAACAATACACATGCAAATCACTCCTGTCTTTCCAAGTCACACAGTATATATATATATATATATATATATATATATATATATATATATATATACACACCCAACTCCTTTCCAGGCAAGCATTCTCTGAAGATGCCAGCCACAAATGCTGGCGAAACGTTAGGAAGAAACTTTTCTAGAACATGACCACATAGCCTGAAAAACCCACAAAAAACTATTCAAAGGACCATTGCTTCACAGGAAAAACTATATTGACCTAGCAATCATAATTTAGGGCCTGAACAGACAGACCAAAATAAAGCTGCTTTAGGTCACTTTGGAGGTATGCTGTTTAAACGCTGCATGTGTCCTATAAGGTCAGAAGCCATGCCAAAGCCACGCTCCAGTCCTAAGGAGCAGCTTCCGGCCTCTTAAGATGCATGTGTCGTTTAAACAGCATACCTCCAAAGTGACCCGAAGCAGCTTTATTTTGGCCTGTCTGTCTGGACTCTTAGTCTTCAGC
>NW_024839653.1:0-1154 GCF_019175285.1 Sceloporus undulatus
TTTCGTATCCCGAATATTTCGTAACCCGGTCCTTTCGTATCCCGGGGTACCAGTGTACTTAGAAAGCACTTAAAATTGTACAAGCATTGTACAGAGATTAAAAGGCAAGACAACCCTCAACATCAGGGTCACACATTCTTATAGACACAATAAAAAACGATAAAGTATGGAGGAGGAAAGAGGAAAGCAAGCAATGGATCAATTCCACCTTCATCTGACATCTCTCACATCTTTTTTTCCACTCAAAAACCTTTACAGTCTTGGCTGTTCTTTGCTTGTATCTTTTTCACAATGCATATTTGATATCATCATTAAATAGTTCATCAGCAACAGTCTGGCTGAGATGTAAACAGTACTAGCCAGCTATTTTCTTCATAATGAATTATATTGGATAGTTCATGTAGTACAGTGGATGAGTCATAGAGGTGAAGACTTCTGCCATGGACTCTCCATTAGTTAGAACATGAGATTACTTTTGGGGGGCGAGGGATAACTCAGAATGCCATCACTGGTCATGCTGGTTGGGTTATACTGGGAGCGAGGGAAAGGAAGAAGAGGGAGAGTATTTATGCCCTACCCTCCAACTATAAAGTTCCCAGAGCAGCTTTTTTTGGTTATATTCAGTCCCAGTTGTGAGAATTGCGTATTCTAACCAGACCTTAACAACAACTATTGTAAGAAACAAAAATTTATTATAAGGAGAGTAGAAGTACACTGGATCACGTTTTTGCTAAATCTGAAGGATTCCCAATAGAAACCGCATTTTAAAACCCCAGACTCCCTCCCCTTTCCTCCTGTTCCGCCCAAATAGCCAACCCCCCTTTCCCCCCTTCATCCCAGAGAAAGCAATTCTACATCAAAGCTGCCCTAGTGACAGCGCCATTTGGTTCCTAAGCTCCTCTGTCCTGAGCAATCTATGGATGCGGGAATAGAGGGTGTCTGTTAACCATCACTCCATCAAGGGTATTAAAAGAACTGGCAAATGTAATATCGGAGCCATTGGCAATAATCTTTGAAAACTCCTGGAAAACAGGAGAGATCCCAGCCGACTGGCGGAGGGCAAACGTTGTCCCCATCTTCAAAAAGGGGAAAAAAAGAGGATCCCAACAATTATCGTCCAGTTAGTCTGACATCAGTACTAGGAAAGATTCTGG
>NW_024839654.1:0-1154 GCF_019175285.1 Sceloporus undulatus
CAGGGAGGGTTTGGCTCAGGGGTCCTGAAGAGGGCCATGGGGGGAAGGCACTGCTGGGCCTGGAGGGCAGACAGAGGGGCCTAGTGGGAGGAGGCCTGAGGGAAGGCTCCAGTCTCACAATTCTAAACATACACTGGACTGACTATGTGACGAATGTTGCTGTCCTTGAGCAAGCAGGGATCACCAGCATTGAAGCCATGCTACTGAGGACGCAGCTGCGTTGGGCAGGACATGTTTCTAGGATGAAGGACCATCGCCTCCTGTGATGTCCTGCCAGGACTGATTAATTTCCCCCTGCATTTTCTTTTGTGTTGGTTCAGGCCATAGATTATTTTAGTATAGAAAAGTTCATTGTATTAGTTTATGGGAGGAGCTGTAGATTTCCCCTGCATCATTTCCAGGTTTGGTTTGCCCTTTCCCAGCATGCTGTGCTGTAGCTAGAGGTTTTTAGTTGGGGAGCAGTCTTTGTTGAGAGCAAGCAGAGAGCTGTCTTTTGGTGGCAAGCAGGCCCAGACAGCCGGAAAGGGCATTTCTTACACCACTTAGCCAAATCAGTTACCACCAGCAAGAAAATAGAGGAATTTAGGAGCTGAAAGACCCTGCACCAGCTCCATTGAGTAAGGAGAGCAAACTACATCGGACCCAGAAAGATGTCGTCTGGAAGAAAGCTGAACTGTAAAGTATCTTTTGTTTAGAGCTGGGGAGGAGAAGACCTTTTATTTTTGTCCTTTAAATAAATTTCCCCCTTTTAAACTTTACATCCAGCTTCAAATCCTTTTTTGGGTATCACAGTTTGTTCTCACCAGGGTACTGGCGTTGCACACCCAAACCTGCCACCACCTTTAGTTGGGTGTGTCTTCATACCTCCCAAAGATAGTATTCTATGGCGAACTCGCCATGGGTCAAGAGCGTAAGAGGGGCACCCAAAGAAGAGATACAAGGACTCCCTGAAACAACATCTCAGGCTCAGCCAAATTGATCACCAACAATGGTCTGCCCTGGCCTCGCATCGGGAGGCATGGAGACGCTCTATCCATGATGCTGCAGCCTTTTTCGAAAGCTCACGGCGAACGAGTCTAGAAGAGAAACAACAACGCAGAAAGAACCGCAACCCGGAAACATCACCCAAGGAGACTTTCTGCTGTGCTTTCTGC
>NW_024839655.1:0-1154 GCF_019175285.1 Sceloporus undulatus
CCATACCAATTGCACAAGAAAGTTGTTCATGTCTTTCTCCAGAAAGACATGAACAACTTTCTTGTGCAATTGGTATGGTTCCTTAACTTCACAAAGATGTAATTGTAAATACATGGTGTTATTGCACATCTTTACATTTTGGAGGGGCATGTTAAAATATATTTCTAAATTGTATTGAAAATGTTCAGATGTCAATGGTTAACTAAGGTTTAAAATGGTTCCTGTTGCAGGCCAGAAAGCCTAGGCCTGGAAGAGCAAGTCTTCAAGGACATGTGCTGAGACATAATATAAACAAATGTATTATTGTTATGGTCTTGTGTAGCATGGTGACTTCATGGGAAAGAGGTGTGTCCACTTGGTGGGAAAGTTGATCTTTTGAGAGAACAAAGACTGATGTCACATTCAAGCTTCTAGCATGGACTCTGAAAGAGTATAGATGTATAGTAGCCTGCTGTAAAATGTAAATAGCAACAAATTCAATAAACCCTCATTTGAGTGAAAATCTGTGTGGAAGTTACTTTGATATTAAGTAGCTGAGAAGACTGCATCTGTTCCAGTTGGTACCAGTCCAGAACCACCGGTAACAAGAGACATCAACCATCCCAAAGATCTTTTTCTCTAACAGCCATCCTGTCCCAAATGCTGTTTAACATAAACATGAAACTGCTGGAAGAGATCATCTGGAGGCATGGAGTGGGGTGCTATCAGTACGCTGATGACACCCAACTACACCTCTTCATGCCCCAGACCTCAGTGTCAACTAAGGAAGGCATCTCCCCTCTGAATGAATGTCTTGAGAAAGTAATGGTCTAGATGAGGAAAAACAGAATGAAGCTGAATCCAGATGAGATGGAGCTGCTCATGGTTGGAGATCCTAATCCAGATATGGAGGTTTGTCACCTGCGATCCATCTGTGGATGGGGTCACACTTCCCCTAAAGGACTGTGTTTGCAGTTTGGGGGTGCTCCTGGATCCGTCGCTCCAGACGTTGGCTCAGATAGATGGGATGGCCAGGAATGCCTGTTATTAGCTTCAGTTGATACGCTCACTGCATCCCTTCCTGGAACCTGAAGAGCTGAAAACTATAATGCACAGACTGGTAATATCCCCCAACCCTGAGGCCAGGCCATCAACAACAGAATAATACACAGATT
>NW_024839656.1:0-1154 GCF_019175285.1 Sceloporus undulatus
AAAAAAAAGCGGATTAGAAATAAATCATTATTATGAAGGGGAAGCTTGTGAGTTCTGATCCCACTCTTTATATTTTTATTTATCTAGAAATTATTGTTGCCAGCAGAAACTCATTCCCCCATCCCACCGTGGTAACCTTTGACTTGCAGGGGCCATATTTAAATTTCCCCATTATGCGGTTTGTGAGCTTATAGGTCCCACTCTATCTTGCCCTGTTGTGCAAAAAGTTTGATCTTGTACCACAGTTGTTATTTGCTATCAACTTGACTTTGACTTACCATGACCCTATGAATGACAGACCTCCAAGAGCCCTGGTCATCAGCTGCCGCCCTGTTTTCGTCTCGCAGACTCAGAGCCATGGATTCCTTGAACTAATCCACCTTTAGTCTTCTGCTTTTCCTGCTGCCTTCCATGTCTCCCAGCATCAACATCTTTTCCATTCATTCATTCTTCTCACGATATGTCCAACATACATATACATACAGTCTCAGTTTAATCAGTTTGGCTTCTAGGAAGTGTTCAAGTTTGATTTGCTGATTCAGTTGTTTTTTGACAGCATCACTAGAACTCCCATCCAGAACCACTTTTCTGATAAATTGATTTTCTTCCTGACAGCTTTCTTCACTGTCCAGTTTTCACTTCTATACTTAAATACTGGAAATGCTGTGGCATGAATGATTCTAATTTTGGTATTTACTCATTCCCATTTAAATTAACTATTTATGTCACATAGGATGGTATTTGACTTTGGTCTTTGATGATATTTAATAGCTGCCCTTCTAGCTCCGAATCTTCTTCTGTTTCTAGACTACAGTCCTCATTTTGATTAATGACTGAACCATCAAAATCTAACTATTTCTATTTCTTCATTACCGACTTTAATAATAAGTAAATCAACCTCATTTGTTATTTTTGATTTTTTCCCCCTATTCCAACATAACCCTGCTTTTCCACTAAGGTCGATGAAATAATCCATCCTTCTGCTGCACAACTAGGCTAAATATGTTATGTACAGATTGTCTGTGGAAAGTAATGAATAACTCAAGCCATCTTCAAACCATCCTGCAGGACAGCCTTCAAAGTGCTGGCCTCCACACTTCTGGATTTTAATAATAATAATAATAATAATAATAATAATAATAATAATAATAATA
>NW_024839657.1:0-1154 GCF_019175285.1 Sceloporus undulatus
ATTTAAGCCCAACAGTTTAATAGACAGGTAGAAATAGAGTTCTGAAAGAAACATGGAAGGACTGGTCTCATGTACCTTTAATACAGGCATACCTCAGATAACAATCCTCTGGCAGTGAAGCTCTTTTTTACAATGCCTTTTGATATGTGTTCAATCCCATCTTTCATTCTTTGTCTAACTCAGATTTTTTAGCAGCATTCATGTTGAGAGAATGGTGAAGGAGGGCTGGAGAAACACAAAGTTTTGGTGTTGTAATAAACGATGCAATTAAGCTTTAAAAAATAATAATAAATTAAAAAATTATTTCTATCCCGCTTTTTGCCAAGCAATCAAAGCGGCGTACAACAAGCTGGGAAAGAATGAGATTCTACTCTAGCTGTGTATGATTGCCTACAAGTGTCAAAGTAAATAACAGCTGCTTTCAGAATCATTTACTGAGTGTGTATGAACAGCAAAACTGAAAGAAAAGGGGAGAGTAAATAAGTCTGCCTTGAAGCTGCACCTAGTATATTTTAAAACCATACATCTGTAAGTTTGGCCACAAAAAATGGAAATCATAACAAAAGTATGGTGTTGGGTAAAAGTAATTCCTGGATGCATTTACCTCAAGTGGTCTCTGGATGGTTCAGAATGTGTTTGTTTAGTTATGTAAGATTTATCTGACTTTGTTGCTTCATTCCGCATGTACATATTGTTAGTTTTGAAGAAAATGTTTGTTAGAACAATGTTGCTTGTCTTTTTTTGTGGTGTAACCTGTCCTTGTTTTTTTCATGTTTTTTCTGCCGCCAGTACTAAACCTGTTAACAAAACAGATGATTTCTGTAATTGTGTAGCAGCGGCAATTGCAGTTCCTTATATTAAAAGTTATGCTTTTCAAAATTACACCTTCTGCAAAGCTACTGCACACAAAGAATCTTTTTCCTCCTTTACCTCTGTCCACTTCTATTATGGAAAAATGTATATATCTGGCCTCTTTTCCTCTTCCTTCATTGATAGAGAGGAGCAATCACACTCACTCTCTGCTCTGGCCAGAATATTTACACCAGTGTTGAATTATGGGGAGAAAAATAAAAGGATTTATGACATCCACAACTCTAACCCTGATCGATTTATGGTACCCACTTTTCTATACCTCATAGCCTACTGAAAACAGT
>NW_024839658.1:0-1154 GCF_019175285.1 Sceloporus undulatus
GTTCCACTGAGAAGATAAAATGCAAGTGTCTAGGGAAATCAGGATGGCTATTTTAAGAACTTTCAACTGAGTTAAGATTTAAAAGGAACATGTACAAAAAATGGAAAAGTGGGGAAATCACCAAAGAGGAATTCATATGAATAGCCAGCAAATGTAGGGAAAAATTCCAAAAAGATACAGCACAAAATGAGCACAGACTTGCTAGAGAGGTTAAAAACAATAAAAAGGACCTTTTGGGTTATGTGTGTAGCAAAGGGAAGAGCAAGGAAATGGTAGGACCATTGTGTGAAGAAGTTGGTGAAATGACAGGACAGAGAAAACGAATTACTTAGCCCCTTCTTTGCTTTGATCTTCTTTGAAAAGAACAACATTCATCCTGAGGAAAATGGAACAGATGATGCAGTAGGGAAAATGCAGTACAGAATAGATAAAGAAGTAGTACAAAAACATCTGGTTACTCTAAATGACTTCAAGTTTCCAGGACCAGATAAACTACATCCCAAGATATTAAAAGAAGTGGCAGAAATAATCTCAGGATCACTGGCAATAATCTTTGAGAATCCCAGCAAAACAGAAGATGTCCCAGCAGACTGGAGAAGGGCAAATGTTGTTTCCATCTTCAGAAAAAGGGAATGGGGAGGGGAAGAGGATCCAAACAATTACCACCCAGTCAAGACCAGGAAAGATCCTAGAGCAGATAATTAAGCAGACAACGTGAAGTCGAAGGTTTTCATGGCTGGCATCCATAGCTTTTTGTGGGTTTTTTAGGCTATGTGGCCATGTTCTAGAACAGTTTCTTCCTAACATTTCACCAGCATCTGTGGCTGGCATCTTCAGAGAATTAAGCAGACAGTCTGTAAGCATTTAGAAAGCAATGCCATGATTTCTAAACGCCAGCATGTGTTTCTCAAAAACAAGTCATGCCAGACTAATCTTATCTCTTTTTTGATAGAGTTGCAAGCAGTGACAGATGAAAAGAATACCTAGGATGTAGTGTATCTTGATTTTAGTAAGGACTTTAACAAAGTCCCCTATGATATTCTTGCAAACATGGGCATAAAGGGTAGGCTAAACAATCTGGGAATTTGTTAGGTGGATTTGTAATTCGTTGACTGACTGAACCCAAAGAGTCCTTAACAATGTCTCCTTCTCAT
>NW_024839659.1:0-1154 GCF_019175285.1 Sceloporus undulatus
CTCTGTGTCAAATTTCATTTTATTAGCTTTGGCCCAGCTTTCTAGTCGATAAAGGTCCTTTTGAATTTTGATCCTGTCCTCTGGGGTATTAGCTACTCCTCCTAATTTGGTTTCATCTGCAAATTTGATAAGTATGCCCCAAATTCTGTCATCCAAATAATTGATAAAGATGTTGAATAGAACTGGGCCCAGGACAGAATCCCACTGGACACCACACTGGTCACTTCTCTCCAGGGTGAAAAGGAGTCATTGCTGAGCATCCTTTGGGTTCGTCCGGTCAACCAATTACATATCCATGTAACAGTTTCCTTGTCTAGCTTGTTTCATGTTTTTGTTTTATATACTGTTTAATTTGGTTAACTGCTATGAAGAGACATAGCTGTGAGGTTCTATGATATGGGTGCACTATAAACCTTTTAATAAATGAACAGGTATTGCAATCCTATATGTACATATTATCAGACATAACTCCAGAGAATGTTATCCTTTTGGATGCCAGAAGGTTCCTCTCATTCTTCAGAGCAAGAAGCAACACTTCAGCTGCCTTCTAGAAGATAAAGCAAAAAGGCTTCCAAAAGGACTGAAGCCTTGGGCAAGTCTCACTCTCTCAGCCTCAGAGGATGGCCATGGGAAACCCACTCTGAAGAAACCTGCCAAGAAACCCCTTCAGAGACTCCCATAAAGTCACCATAAGACCTGGAAACAACTGGGAGGCAGACACCAAGAACAACATTGGGAAATAGGTGCGATCCTTGCCTTGGGAAAGTGTCATGACTGGGCTCCAGTCAATGAAGGTCTTCTTCAGGCAGTAAAGAGAGGTTTATGCAAATGCAGAATGACATCACTGCTACGGAAGGCTCTCTTGACCAATCAGAGAGCAAGATGAAGGTTCTTCTGGAAGCTTCCGTGAGAAGGAGATATAAGGCCTGAGAGACCAAGAGACAGTTGGGGGAATTGTGTCGGTTGGAGATCGAGAGAAAGAGAGTTAAAGAGCAGATCTTGGAAGTTAGTCTCAGAATTGGACGCTTTGGTCTATTTATTATTTTAATAGCTTGTATGAATTGAATATTATATACTTACAAATATTGTAACTGCAAGATTCTTAATATAATAATAATAATAATAATAATAATAATAATAATATGATTTATTTT
>NW_024839660.1:0-1154 GCF_019175285.1 Sceloporus undulatus
AACTTCCTTGTAAATGTTTTTAATTTGTTATTTCTGGAAGCCACTTTGGGCCCATCCTGGGAGAAAGGCATAATAAAAACAAACCAAAGCAAGCAAACAAACAAACAAACAAATAAATACAAAATAACATTTTGCACCATTAATACTTTTCAACCCAACTTATGGGAGTCTCATAGTCAGTCTAGTTTATTATTAAATCTGGAAGTCATATGATTTTATGCAGGACTGAGAGATGGGTAAAAGTAGGACGGCATTTTCAATATCTCACAGGCAGCCCAAAGCTACTCATGGCAATGGAGCTTACTCATCATTTAGTGTACAGCAGGATGCCAAAATGTCTAAAACTGTATTGGAGGCAGAAGGGAAATACTGGAAGTAACTTCTCAGCTTCATCTATGGAACCCTCTGACTTCATAAAAACAAGGCTGACTGAGAGCCATGGGCCTCAGAAGCTGTAAGGTTTCTCTTCTAACTCCCCAAACAGTATCTATGTATGGTTTATAGAATATGTATATATTTATTCAGGTTGGAGAGAGCAGCATTCATTATTAATAGCTATGGTATTGTATAGGATGTCAACAGGCTCCAATGTTGAAATATGTTGTTCTTAGAGGTACTAAGAGTTAGTTTCCCTTGACAAGGAACACAGATGTTTAAGTCACAGTGGGGATTCAGGGAGATTTCAAATCACTTTCTCAATATAGTGTTCTGTGCAAAAGCTTCAAGATATATAAAGGTTCAATTGAAATCAACAGGTCTAAGGATATTTGGGCTTGTAGTCTCTCTCTCTCTCCCTACTTTACTGGTTTGTGACTTTACTATAACTTTACTGACTTATACTGATTGTATTGTGCTAATGGGTCTGACATGTAATTTACTGATTTGGAAAGTATGATAGTAACCATAACAATACCCATTCAGTGTTGAATAGTTAGTTAACCACTAATTAGTTAACCACTAATATTTGCTATATTTCCATTACTTTAAACAGGCTCCAGACAGGGACGTAGCTAGGATTTTAGGAAGGGGGGGTCCAGACTAAGTGCCACCATTATAATGGGGCTTGAGTGCGGCGGCGCAGCAGCACATACCATTCATTTTTCTAATGGAAGGGGGGGTCCGGACCCCCAGAACCCCCCCCCCGGCTACGTCCC
>NW_024839661.1:0-1154 GCF_019175285.1 Sceloporus undulatus
AAGAAGACTTGTCAAATACTGTTGTGTTTTCAGATCCTGTCCTCAGCTCCTACTTAGCTCAATTTCTCTCCTGGCAAAAAGCCTTTGCATTTGATGCTGGCAGCTTTCCTAAAGCTCTTTAATATTTCACTTTTGCACTTGCTGCCTGCCAGAAAATGAGAGGAGACTGTGATCGATCATTTGGGAGAACCTCTCAGAGGCTTCAACGGTGATGCATCCAGAGTGCTTTTAATGTCATCCTCTGATGGCCACTTAGCATTACATTACCAAAACCCTCCCCAAATGCCTTGCAGGATTCTTGAAAGTTGTTTCTCCTCCTTTAGATAAATTAGGAACATTTTAAAATGGATGAACACCGCTAGAACCATATTCCCTTGTCACGTTTCCATAGCATGTGTCAAGCAATTCCTTTGTGCAGTCTCCCTTTGGGGACCACAAATCCCAGAATTTCCCAACCGGTGGCCATGCTTTCTAAAGGATTGTGGGAATTGTAGTCCACAAAAACTACTTCCCCATGCTCTGTGAAGTTGTTGTTGTTGTTGTTGTTATCCTGCTTCCCCCTCAAAAAAAATTGGGGCTCGTAGTAGCTTACAATTTAAAAGAACAGTACAATTAAAAACATACAAAGGAGAGCATTAAAACAGAATTAAATTATTACAGCATTAAAACAGTTAAAACAATAAAACACATAGATTTTTGTGGGTTTTTTGGACTATGTGGCCATGTTCTAGAAGAGTTTATTCAGAGAGGATGCCAGCCACAGATGCTGGTGAAATGTCAGGAATAAACACTTCTAGAACATGGCCACAGAGCCCCCAAAACCCACAAAAAAAGCCCTATGGATGCCGGCCATGAAAGCCTTCAACTTCACATAATAAAACGCACTTTTTAAAAAGATTTTAAAAGCACTTTAAAACAGTACAGCACCCTTTGTCTGCACTGTTTTTAAAAAGTCGACATATTTTACTTATTTTTTAAAAAACCCTCCTTCGTTGGAGTTTTTGCTGGATGGCCATCAGTCACAGACAGGCAGGACTTGGATTGTGTATTCCTGCATGGCTAAATTCTGTTACTCTAATTCCAACAAGGGACAATGGATGGAAGCTGCAGCGTTTCAAACAATCCAACATGGATGCAAGGTACAGGAAAAAAGA
>NW_024839662.1:0-1154 GCF_019175285.1 Sceloporus undulatus
GGGTATCCAGTCTCATCAGTATGCAGATTACACCCAACTCTATTACGCAGTCCAAGGAAGCCCTTTCAGTCCTCAACTAATGTCTGTCATCCATAATCCAGACAACAAAGAGGAGCTCCTAGTCATTTGAAAGGCAGATCAGGGAATAGAAATTCAGCCTGTGCTGGATCAGGTTCCTCTGCCCCTGAAGACTTATTGTAGATGGATAGTTTAAATGTACTTCTGGATTCAACCTTGAGCCAAATTTTGATATTGGCCAATAGTGCATTTCCACAGTTAAGGCTTGTGCTCAAGCTGCACCCGTTCTTGAGATGTCAGATTTGGTCATGGTGGCACATGTTTTTGCTGCATCCCATTTAATTACTATAACTCATTCTATGTGGGGCTGCCTTTGAAGAGTATTTGGAAATGTCACCTGGCCCAAACAGCTGTAGCTGTAGTAACCAGGTTGGCTATAGAGAGCACATATCTCCCCTATTGCAACAATTCCACTAAATACCAGTCCATTTCCTGCCACAATTCAAAGTGTATCTGATGATGTGTACAGCCCTATTTGACTCAGATCCAGAATATTTAAAGAATTTGCCCACATTTTGAGCTCTTCTGGAGAGTCTCTTCTCTCTCTCAGGTGCATTACAGACGGGCCTAAGAGGCGCCGTCCTCTTGCCGCGATTACGCGTGAGGGGTGGCGCTTCCGGACGCACCTTGCCCCTCGCGCGTAACCGATACGTCAAGATAGCAGTGCCCTATACAGATGGGTGCGCCATCTTGACGTAGAGGACGCTCTGCGTCCACATGTCCAAACCCGGAAGAGACGTCGCGAGTGCGCGCTTTGGCACTCGCAGTGTCTCTTCCAGGTTCCTGGAAGGAGCGCGATTTGCACGCTCCTTTTTTGCTCCGTGAGGGAGTCGCGCAGTTTGGCTGCTGCGGCTCCCTCACGGAGCAAACAGCAGCGGCCCAAGACCACCCCTTTTGGGCGGTCTGTAATGGGCCTCAGATACACCTGGTTGGAAACATAGGGTCTTTAGAACTCCCTTCACAGAGGGATTATAGTGACAGGCTCCTTACTGTCTTTCCACATCCAAGTGAACACCTATTTATTCAAGCCAACCTTTGGGAATTGATTTTTTTAAAGGGAAAATGGTTCTAGTATA
>NW_024839663.1:0-1154 GCF_019175285.1 Sceloporus undulatus
GTTGTTTTGTTTGGTTATTATCTTGGGTTTTTTCGGTTATAGGGACTTTGGTTGGTGTGATCTGTACCCCGCCATAGCTTTATCCTTACATGTGTTCTACCACTTTCAAATTTCACTGACTGGGATTCTGCAGTAATTGGTCTCATTCCTAGTGATGTAGGCTGTTTTTAATGTAGATCTCCTTGAATCTGTTGTTAAATGGCAAATCAGGTCAATCCCAGTAACTCAATGGGTATATTCTAGTTGGGAAAAGCAACTGACTTAAGGTCTGTTTATGCAAATTATATATGCTGAATGCACAAAGACGCAAATCACTATTACAGGGTGTTATCTGGGTAGAATGGTGTATATATTGCACTCTACCCATCAAAAAGATAGAGATTGTGCTGAAGAAATTACAAATGCAGAAACTGAAGCAATCACTTTAACATCTTTATTTCAATGCTGTGTATGTCTCTGTATATCTGGTAGAGATCCTTCAGCGATCTTTAATCACTGGCAGGTTACACATAGCAAGTAATTGGAAAGATGCTGGTTGTAAAGAATAGATGGGCATAGGCTAGTGACAGAGGAAATGAGCATGGGGAAACTGAGGAAATGCACAGCAGGGAATTAATTTTAGTACCTCTATAGGGTCAGCCCTCCTTATCCATGGATTCTGCATCGGTGGATTCAGCCATCCACAGCTTGTGTGTGTGTCCCCAAAAAGCAAACCTTGATTTTGCCATTTTATATAAGAGACACCATTTTACTATCCCATTGTATATAATGGGACTTAAACAGCCATGGATTTTGGTATCCGCAGGGTCCTGGAACCAAACCCAAGCGGATACGAAACGTCCATTGTACACGTCTCTTTTCCCACATTCAATTACATTCTCTATTACATGCTCCACCTCACATGGTTTTTCATTCTTTCTTACTCTGCACAGTCAGTGTGCATTTGCACTAATTAATCACAGCAGTATGGTACCACTTGAACGGCCATTGTCCCATTCTGTCAAAATCATAGGTTCTGAAGTTTCATGAGGTACTGATGTCAACTCTTGAAACAGTATCAGGTTATGAAATATACAAGCTTGAGGGGATGAGCAAGGCTTAAGAATTCTTTCCCCACTTCCAAGCCACATAGAGGATCACAGATTCCAAAGTTA
>NW_024839664.1:0-1154 GCF_019175285.1 Sceloporus undulatus
CTCCTTGGACACAGCTTTGGGACACTTTTTGCTGGAAGTGACCCAAGAGCAAGACCACCAAGACCCTTGCCCACCTGATGGCCGACACGGAGGCCAAGCGGAGGGAGTTGGGCTCCAAGAGAAAGAGGATGCAGAGGTGCAACTACTCTTTGGTGAGTTGAGGTTCATGACTATTAGTTTCATCTGTGTCACTGCTGGGCTAGTTCATGAAAGCAAGCGGAGAACATACTCTCCCAATTTAGCAGAGACAGTCCTGGTTGCTCTCTCCTCCTCCCACTTTCCCCCTTCTCAGCTCACTTCAATTCCTGACTGCCATTCAGTTTGCACCCCATCAACTCAAAAGTAGGGAGAAGAGAGGAAAGACAGAGGCAGGATATTGCCCTTCCCAGGAGGCTGAAGCAAAAGCAAACTGCTGTGCCCTTCCCGATTTGTGTGACCTTCCTCATAAACAACTTTGGCCATCCTCACCGCCTTCTGGATTGCTTGTCCACATGTGTCTTGTTTTTCCCATCTCTGCAATGTTGGAGGATATGGGGGAACATCTCTGGATCTAAATATGGAGTAGCCCCAGCGGCCCTCAATCCCAGTGTGCTCCCCAAAACTGTTATTAAAAATGACGTTTGCCTCTGAAATGTGGCAAGAAATGTCTAAATGCACTATAATTCTTTGGTGGCTAAATGTTCTGTATGTGTTGGGATAGTGAGTATCCTAATACATCCTCAATATCCGAGCCATGGCTTAAATTATATTGTTTATGATATTAGAATCATAGAGTTGGAAGAGACCACCAGGGCCATCCAGTCCAACCCCATTCTGCCATGCAGGAACTCTCAATCAAAGCATACCTGACAGATGACCATCCAGCCTCATCTTAAAGGCCTCCAAGGAAGGAGACGCATTGCGAGGAAGGAGTGTGTTCCACTGTCGAACAGCCCTTACTGTCAGGATGTTCCTCCTAATGATCAGGTGGAATCTCTTTTCCTGGAGCTTGCATCCATTGTTCCCGATCCTGTTTTCTGGAGCAGCAGAAAACAAGCTTGCTCCCTCCTCAATATGACATCCCTTCATATATTTAAACAGGGCTATCATATCACCTCTTAACCTTGCCTTCTCCAGGCTAAACATGTCCAGCTCCCAAAGTATATTATATTGAA
>NW_024839665.1:0-1154 GCF_019175285.1 Sceloporus undulatus
TGATCTAGACACTATACTTCTATTGATGCAGCCTAAAATTGCATTGGCTTTTTTTGCTGCCGCATCGCACTGTTGACTCATGTTCAACTTGTGGTCTACTGGGCTCCTAGATTCTTTTCACATGTAGTTTCATTCAGCCAGGTGTCCCCCATCCTAGATCTGTTCATTTCATTTTCCAGGGTCCCAGACAGGAGGAAAAGGAGGAAGAGCAGGAGGCCCTTTAGCAGCTCCAGGCCCAGCAGTGAGGCTGCAGCTCCCGCAGCCTGGGAGGAGGAGGGAGAGCCACTGGGGGTGGCACTCGGCCCAGTCCTCCCTCCTAGACTCCACGGCTCCTTCCCTCGGTGTGGGCAAAAGCCCTATGAAGCCCTGGCCCCTCCACTCCTAACACTGTTTCAACAGGAGGGATAAAGAGGGAGGGCAGAAGGCCTTCTCACATCTCTTGGAGCACCTGCACCTTTTCCCTCTCTCCCTCCCCTTTTTGTCCAGTCCTGTCCTGGGCAGGAATATTTGTTGTTAGTGTATGCTTGCTTATTTTAACCTTTTAACTCTTACCTGCGTCTTTTGTCTATGGGGGCATGAATAGATTTATTTTAGTCTACATATGTTGCATCTTGGGATATTGTCTATTGGTTGAGCTGCTGTTGCAATTCTCTTGATATCTAACATATACTAGGTACTCCTTTGTGACAGAATGGATACAGCTAGGAGAGATTGTAAACTTCTGGAAGCTTCTCCCTTTTTGGCCCAATCTCCCAAAGAAAAAACTGTGCAAACCAAGATTACCCAATACTATACCAAGAATAGACAAGACTCTGCTGACAGATAGACTGAATCTAAAGTGGAGCCTAAGACTACTCAAGTGAGAGGAGCATCCCCTCCAAGTGGAATACAAGTACTAGATTGGTCGCTTGATAGCATTGGCTCCTTGGTGCTTGCATTCAAGAGCCCTTCCCTCCCAAATCTTGCCTCCAAGATAGCAAATGCAGTATCAACTGAATCATAGGATACTTTCAAAATTGGAAATCCTCCTCCTCTGAAACCTTCCAACTCTGAGATCACTGTCATAAACCAATTTTCTGATCCTAAATGGAGTCAAGGGAAAGTACTGTCTGATAACAGTAACAGGCTAAATGGCCCAAATACTGAGGTTCATG
>NW_024839666.1:0-1154 GCF_019175285.1 Sceloporus undulatus
GTTGGCACAAGGTTCCTCTCATTCTTCAGTGCAAGAAGCAACACCTTCTAGAAGACAAAGCAAAAAGGCTTTCAAAAGGACTGAAGCCTTGGGCAAGCCTCACTCTCTCAGCCTTCCAGACCCTTCAACATTTTAGTTGCCCTCCTTTGGACAGATGGGGGGCTGGGATTTGTTGCAGGCCAGAAAATGGCACTTATGGAGGGAGGAGTCTCTTCTTCCAGGCTAGCCCTGATGGAGCTCGGCCTGCCTGGTCAACTCCCTCACAGGCCGGAAGACGACAGTTATAGACGGAAGAGTTTCTTCTTGCAAGCTAGCCCTGATGGAACTGGCCAGGATTGGTTTCAGGGTCTGTTAAGAAGAGAAAGGGACAGACCTCTCAGCCTCTTGAAGTTATTGGCTGGGTTTGCAGAGTACTCCAACAGGAATGTGGATTTCAACAGATCCTATGAAATGGTTCCTTTGGTCTGATGCCCAGAGAATTACACAACAAGGATTCTACTTTAACTGATATGACAACACTGTGGGGATTCCCACAGGCTTTGCACATTTGGAAGGGATACTGGAGTTTTCTGCAAAAAGGTTCTAGTGCCGACTACACTACAAATCCCAGGATCCCGTAAGATGTAGTCTAAACAGATAAAGAGGAATCAAAGGGTTCTTTCACACTACACTGTTACAGCACTATTTCTTTTTTGAGGTTTAATGCCTTCATGCTATGAAATGGTAGGATGTGTAGTTTGGGAGGCACTAGGTCTCTCTGGCTTGGATTTCTAAATGCCTCTCTCTATGCTGCAAATCCTGCATGGATTGTGGTTAGCTCATCCCCACATGCAAGAGCCAGCCTTTGGGGACGGGAAAGTACAGAATGGCCTCTTTGGTCTGTCTCCTTTCCCATCCTAAGGTGGGTTTCTGAGGACAAACCAGTCTTTCCTTTTTGCCTCTGAAGATCATCATAAGCCGGTTCTCCTCCTTCTGCCATAAGCTCACCTTGCGCTAGCCCTACTAAACAGCCAAATAAGCCAAGGGTCCAGAAAAAGTCCAGCGAGCGCGGTCTCCTTTTCCCAGGAAGAGCCAGGCCAAAAAAATGCCTTTCCATTGCTCCAAAGAGAGAGCCTTCCTCTGCTGAGGTTGCTCTCCTCCTGGGCAGCTGGGAT
>NW_024839667.1:0-1154 GCF_019175285.1 Sceloporus undulatus
GACAGAAGCCAGGATACTCCAGGGGAAACCTGAAGTATCCTGGCCTGTGCAGACAGGCCCAGAGTCATGCCATTTGCCTTCTAATTTTCACTCCATAATCTTCCAATAGGAAGCTACAAGTGGGAGGTATAGGAAGCACTTCTCAGGCTATATGATCTAGCCACCCTCCCCTCCCCATGTGCTTGGGACTGGCACTAAATTTGCACCCAGTTGTTTATTTATTTCCTGGAAACTTGCCAAGGACTGGCAGCCAATGGGTCAGTGACTGCCACCTTGAGCAGCACTGGTATATGATATATATGCACTCTGTGAATGTTCCATGTATCGATATATATAGTGAGGTGAGCTACCAATGGGCAAGGAACTGATGAGCAGAAAAAGCACTTTATGAGCCTAGTCATTCTAGAAACTGGGCTTGTGATGTGACCAATTTGCAAGGTGTACAATTTGCAACGTATGCCTGCAAATACAGAAAGGAAAGGTCTAAAAAAGACACATGAACAAATGAAACAATAAATGTTACAAAATGTAGTTACAAGATATATTGAGAGTAATAGCTACAACCATGGCAAACAACAAATCATCATGAATGCACAAATACAGATGTGACTAGAATACCACCATTTAAAACAAAAAGGTAAACATACATGGAGCATTACCGAAAGTAATTCCCTAAATTGTAACAAGAAATTCAACAAACATAGAACACTGTCTAGAGACATAATGAATCAAAAGAAAGTCAACTCAGAATAAATATAATCTGTAACAATTTCCAGAAATACAAATGATATAGTCTGTTGTTTTTTCCAACAATCTCAATTTGCAATTTACATTACATTTCTAATGTTTGCAAATGAACCACTAGGTGTCACTAGAAGGACAAGAAAAGAAAATTGAGATGTTGCTTTGTTCAACTGTTGCTGAGAGTTTTATTTAGCATTCTCTATTACCTGAGTTCATTATGTAGGAACAGAACTTGGACAGATACTGTGGAGCCAGAGCATCATCCTACCACTGCTCAGTTAGGATAGCATTTGCATGGCATTGGATTATTTTCTCCATCCTTAAAAGTTATTTCCCAACCTCTGCTCAAATACAAAGCTTTCCAATATGCCACTAGCAGGGACGTAGCTAGGATTTTAGGAAGGGGGGGG
>NW_024839668.1:0-1154 GCF_019175285.1 Sceloporus undulatus
AAATCATTATAATTACACCATTTTGAGTCTTTGGCCATTTGCTTTCTGAAGAAGGCTTCATGAGGGGAGACCCATCCATTCAATTTAGGTAGAACTCTATCTTTGTAATGGTTCCAAATTTTTAACAGGGGTTTCCTAATACAATGATCCATAAAATTTTTATTTGGTTGGGATTTCTCATATGCCAACTTACAACAATTGGACCACATGCGCAGGAAGGTACCTCTAGCATTACATCCTCTCCAACAGCATGAGATGGGGCTCTTAGTAAGGCCTGCAAGTTGTATGGTGTGAGGTACCATCTATGCACAACTTTAAGGATGCTTTCTTTTAATGCTGTTTAACATCTACATGAAACCACTGCGAGAGATCATCCAGAGGCATGGGGCGGGATGCTATCAGTATCCTCATGACACCAAGATATATCTCAGCGTCAACTAAGGAAGGCATCTCCCCTCTGAATGAATGTCTTGGGGCAGTAATGGGCTGGATGAGGAAAAACAGACTGAAACTGAATCCAGATAAAAGGGAGATGCTGATTGTTGGAGGTCCTAATCCAGGTATGGAGGTTTGCCAACTGGTCCTGGAACCGGTTGCACTTCCCCTAAAGGACTGTGTTTGGGGGTGATCCTGAATCTGTCACTCCAGATGTCAGCTCAGATAGATGTGACAGCAAGGAGTGCCTGTTATCAGCTTTGGTTGATACGCCAACTGCGTCTCTTCCTGGAACCTGAGGACATGAAAACTATGATGCATGCGCTGATAACCTCATGCCTTAACTTCCGCAATGAGCTCTACCTAGGGCTACCCTTGCACTTAGTACGGAAACTTCAACTAATCCAAAATATGGCAGCCAGAGTGGTCACTGGAATATCTAGAGGTGTCCATGTCACACCTATAATGGCTGCCCATTAATTTCCTGGGACAGTACAAGGTCTTGGTTTTAACCTTTAAAACCCTCCATGGCTTGGGTCCATCTTACTTACGGGATACCCTTCTCCCATACAATCTGCCCCACACTTTGAGGTCCTCTAGTAAAAACTTACTGCAGCCATCAATAACAAGGCTTTCTGCAGTTACACAAAGGACCTTCTCCCAAGTTATGGAACAGCCTCCGGAAGAGATCCGATATATCACCAGTCTTTAAGGCTTTA
>NW_024839669.1:0-1154 GCF_019175285.1 Sceloporus undulatus
ATAACAATAATAATAATAATAATAATAATAATAATAATAATAATTTCATTCCCCTCATCCCTACCTTTCCCTTTTATAAACATCCTTCAGGGAAGATGATTTTGTGCATTTTTAACACATGGCATTTTGTTTAGTCCTTAGGAAGGTTTTGAGTTCCTCTCATCATACTTTTCCAGGGAGAGGGGGTTATTTCAGTTTAAATCCAGTTTCTGCACAGGATCCGTTCCGTCTCACAAAGTACAGCCAAGTATATTTGCAATGCCAGGGTATTACTCCAATATCTGAAGTACTACAAAATGGAGTAGGCTCTGTGTATTACAAGGGATGTATATTGTAGTATTTTGAATGAGAATTTTCAAAGACCACATTCCTTAAGTGTCTAACTATGTTAAGACTTGATACCTTGGTTTTGCCTCTTTGTCCAGAGACCTCATTTTATATTTTGCATTCAGAGGATCATGTTTTTTTACTAGAAAATGATTTTTCCTTGAACAGGTTTGTTTGTGTTGCTTGAAGCAAGTATTACATCTGCTTAGAACAGGCTCTTGAAATGAAAGTATTGTGAAAATCACACATAACTAATCTCTCATTGATTTCACTGTGGATACATATAAAACCACGGGTTTCATTTGTTACAAGGTTGGAGTTTGTTATACAATGGAAAGGAGAAGCCAGGCATAGTCAGACACGCATTCTAGACTTTAGGAAATCCGACTTTAGTAAACTTAAAGAAATACCGGGTGTGATCCCATGGTCAGCAATATTAAAAGAGAAGGGAGTTCAAGATGGATGGGAGTTTCTTGAAAAGGAGATTCTGAAGGCACAATTTCAAACAGTTCCAATGAGGAAGAGAAATGGGAGATGTCTCAAGAAACCAGGATGGATGACTAAAGAATTTTCAACCGAGCTAAGTCTTAAACGGGACATGTATAAGAAATGGAAAAAGGAGGAAATCACCAAAGAGGAATTCAAAGAAATAGCAGGCATGTGTAGGGGTAAAGTCAGAAAAGCCAAAGTACAGAATGGACTCAGGCTTGCTAGAGAGGTTAAAGACAACAAAAAGGCTTTTTTGGATATGTCCGCAGCAAAAGGAAGAAGAAGGAAACAGTAGGGCCACTTCGTGGAGAAGATGGTAAAATGCTAACAGAAGACAG
>NW_024839670.1:0-1154 GCF_019175285.1 Sceloporus undulatus
TCTTCCACAGTTTTGCATAAACAATTCTTGCACATGACAACAAATAAAACAATAATTTCCCATATCTCTTATTCAATTCCTCATTTATCATGCCCAACAAGAAAACCTCTGGGGAAAAGACCATTTGTATATTTAAATCCACTGCTATTACCTTATAAACCCCTCGCCAGTATTGATTTGCTTTCTCACAAGTCCACCACATATGGTCATAAGTTCCAACCTTACTGCAACATTTCCAACAATGTGGATTGTTATTTTTATACATATACGCTATTTTTTGTGGGGACAAGTGCCATCTGTACGTCATTTTATATGTGTTCTCTTTTAACTAACATTTTATAGTAGCTGGTAATCATCTTTTTCTTTCCCTTTTCTATCATTTCTTCCCATTCAGATGTCTGCTTATTAATTCCTATTAACCTTTGATCCATTTCCCACCTCTCTTTTACTTGCCTATATAGATACCAATGACATTCAATTCCTGCTAATTTCAGTTCTTCATGAGACTTTATCTCACTGCTATCTTTATCACCTTTTAACAGGTCTTTATATCTAATCCATCTTATTCTAGGGATACCTTCCTTTCCAAAGAATGTCTCATGTGGGGAACATATTTGGGGAATTTGGTTGCATAACCTTGGTCTTAATCTTTGCGAGGCCTGTAGGCTATATTTCAGAGGAAGGATCTGACAAACCCTCCTCTGAATATTCTGTACCAAAGAAAATGTTATGAAATTCATGGGGTCACCATGAATCAATAAGCAACTTGAAGCCAGGTACACATGCAACTAAAGATATGAGCATCCCCTTCCTTTGCCAGTGAGTCTCCAAATTGGAAAGGTGGGGGAAAGTGAGTTAGAAATGCACAAGCTCTTAAGGAAAAGATGTTTGTGGAAAGATGAGGAGAAAGAAATCCGCTCAAAAAGGGTGTTACCATCAAAAAATCCTTCCTTGGGGTAGGACAGCAAATATTCCATGCCGTCTAAATTTCCTTTGGAAGGGACAGTTCCAATTAATGTTATAATGAACCAAGCTTGCTTTTGAGACATGGAGTTGGAGTTGCATTACGAGGTATCCCTTATTATAAGGGTTGCCCCTTATTTGACATTAAGAAAGCTTGTCCCTTATAGGGCTGGCAGGTGTATAAGAGATGA
>NW_024839671.1:0-1154 GCF_019175285.1 Sceloporus undulatus
AAACATTCCACTGCATGCAAGAAGTTTAGGGAAGGAAGGAAGGAAGGGACTAGAATTCGTATTTGGGATTCAATGTCCTCATTTTTCAGTCTTATCACTACACCTTTGAGCACTGTTTCACTATTCAAAGGAGATACTCTAGTTGTGATTACCAGTGGTACTGAAGCTTAATTTTCTACATACCTCCATCTAAAAGAGCCAATGCTGCTAACACCAGGAAAGGTGCAGCCTTCCCAACAAATTCATACATCACACTTCCAAAGGGCGGACCCACTATGGGAAACAAAAGAATTTTATCAGAGTCATAACAAAAACCTTGGCAAAATCATCCAGAGCATATTACAGTCTTTCTCTTCCAGATTTTCCAAAGTCAGTTATAGTCATAGTAATTTAGTCACTGAAAAATATGTAACAAAATCACCACCAGCAGCCAATGGCAATTCTGTATTCATATAATGATACTGTTTACACCAAAAATCTTATTGATCTACTAAAGGCAAAACTCACTACCTAAATGGCCTTTAAGAAGGAACTCAAAATGGATCTCTTTTGGTGGGCTTATCCACTGGACTCCATATAAAAGGTTATGACGATTGCTCCACTCCTGACTATGACTGTTGGCTATTGATGAATTGTTATTTTAGAGAACTAATAGGAATGTTGGTTAATTCAGTATTAGTGTTTTGTTGATCATATTTTGTATTATTGTATCATTTTTACTGATGTAATCCTGCCTCGATCCTTGGGAGAGGCGGGAAATATAAATAAACTTTATTATTATTATTATTATTATTATTATTATTATTATTATTCATTAATAATTTAATTCTTTGAGAAATTATGGGGGGGAGTGCAATCCTAAATTACATAATTCTATGCATGTTTGCACAGAAAAAAGTCCTACTGTGTTCCATGGTGCTTACTCTCAAGTAAAGCTGCATAGAATCACAGCTTAAATGACAGAAATCTAAATGAACAAAAATACAGTGTACCCTATGTATCTCTGTTCTCAAATATGTGAGTGCAAAAACACAGTTATAAACCATGCATGTATTGTACCCAGCGCATGAAAGAGGTACACATTTTCTGAAACTATGGCGCGTTACAGACCACCCCTTTGGGGCGGCCTGTAGGCGCACCTTTCCCTGCCGGAT
>NW_024839672.1:0-1153 GCF_019175285.1 Sceloporus undulatus
CCGGCAAGAGGAAAGACCCACCGGAAGTTAACATTGGAATCTGGGGGTCTTGCGATGGAATTCAGGACTGGGTGGTCACACCAGAGCCATTCGCACTGAGATCGAACAGAGCCCCAATCCAGTATATTGCCAATCCCCTTATCAGCGCACTGGCCAACACGCTCCAAAAAGAGGAGCCAGTACGCATTCAGTTTGGCATCTCGCGCATTCACGTGAGTTCGGATTGGGCCATTCGAATGCTGGTATGATGGTATTGTGCGAAATAACGTGAATTCGAACCGCCCAGTGCTGAAGACCCCCAGTTCCAGACTCATCTGATAATTGTCAAGTGGAAACTGAATCCTTAATCAGTGTTTGCAGAGGTAGAGAAGAAGTTTGACATCAAGAGCCCAAGAAACAAACTCAGCTATTAGCTTCCGTATTTATTTATTTAGTATATCTTCTATACCCTGCTCCTCAAATACACACTTCAAAATGGCTCATACACAGTGTACAGCAAGAAGCACGCACTTAAGGACCAAACCAAACCAAAACCATCAACTTCATTGGAGCAGAAGCCACGGTTGCTCAGAGATTCAGAACGCCACTTTTTAAACAACTAGTTTTAGAATTCCCCAGTCAGCATGGCTTGGAAAACAATGTGTAACAAAAGTTTTAAAAGCATTAAACTGTCAATCCAATTAAAATCTACTTTAAAACATTCGTTTCAAACCATTTAAATTCATAAAAATATAGATATATAAATATATGCTGTACAATCTATTACAAATTATATAAACAGCACATTCATTTCACATCTTTCTATCCCAATTATTTAAGGGCTGAAGGTCTGTTTCAATGGAAAAGTTTTTGCCTGTTTGTCAAAATAGAGCAGAGAGAAGGAAGGAGTTCCGTAGCCTAGGAGCAGCCACCAAGAAGCCTCTCTTATGTGTCTTCGCAAGATGAGCCTGGGAGGGTGGTAGAATGGATTTTTTAAAAATCTCCCTGACGATCATAAAACTTAGTCAGGGTCATATGGGGAAGTACAGGCTTTCAGGTATTCTGCACTTAGTTTTCTTTATTTAATTTATAGCCTGCCTTTCTCCATCCATAGGACTTATGCCATATAATGCTTTACAGGCCACATCCAGCAGTTTGATCCTTTATGTTTCTT
>NW_024839673.1:0-1153 GCF_019175285.1 Sceloporus undulatus
AATTAATTAATTCCTGGCCACCCATTGACTCCGTGCATCTGAGGAAGGAGAACAAGTTTACAAAAGTTTACGCTTCAACTTCTTTTTTTTCAGTTAGTCTCCCAAGTGCCACAAGATCTCTTTGCAAATTAAAACAATAATGATTTAAGTGGGCTAAACCTATATACCAAAAAATGGCAAATTAAAACAGAAGAGCCCACAGCCTTTTAAATTAATTTGAAGCCAAACACATGCACAAACATGAATTAAATCCAATGGCACTGGGAAGACTCTTGCAAAAAGCCATGTTTTTATTTAGCACCCAATAAAAATGGTCTTGGCACCAAATGGACTTGTAAAGGTGCACCAGCAGAAAAGGCCCTCTCTCACATCCTCCTAGCATATACAGCTCCTATTGGTGGGGCATGGAAGAGGTCCCCTCCAAAAGACTTCAGTGCTTAGGAAGATGGGTATATGGGAAGCACTCTTTCAAGGGGTTCCGAAGCCATTGAAGTCTTTAAATATGTTAGTACAAACTTTAAGTTCCTAGTTGGTGGCAGATGTAGTCTTGCAAACTTGCAGGAAGCGCTTTATCAGATCTCTTATACCAAGAGAGGGCCAACAGGGATTCCTCAGCTACAAGTGGGATGGGATCTACTGCTCACCTCAAATTGATGCATCCACCTGGTCATATTTCCCTCCTTAAGTGGACTTCTTTCCCACCTCAGATCAGGGTGAAAAAGAGGAAGCCCTATGCAAAGAAGGAGAACGAGTCCATCAGACTTGAAGTACTTGAAGAGTACTTCCCATGTACCCATCTGCCTAAGGACTAAAGTCTTTGGGATTTGAATCCTTGTCTCCAGAGTTGCAGTCCAATTCTCAAACTACTACACTATGTTGCCATATGGACTTTAGCACACGGGGAAAATGGAGGGTTTAAACAACAAAAATCGCACAATCGCAATTGACATTTTCACATGAACTCAAGATTAAAGTGCCATTATCCCAGGAATAAACATGCAATAAACAGGTCCTGACAATCTGCTTCACTAAACTGATATAAGTCTATGGCAGCCTCTCCCAATCATCCAATTTCTATTATTTATGTATTTGATTTCCAGTCTTTTATGGTCAAGTTCTTTTAGCACAAAAGGCAGAGAAGACTACAGGGCCC
>NW_024839674.1:0-1153 GCF_019175285.1 Sceloporus undulatus
CTGCCACCCAAATCTAACAAAACAGTCAGTTAATATCCTCCACAACTGATTCCCTTCACCCAAGCCGTTCTAGGCCCCATTATACTTACCAAGGACTTAAAACTACTAACATTTAAACTACTAACAATTCCCCCCTAAACCACAATACCATTCTGGATGAACCACAGAAGCTGGTTCTGACAATTGGCAGTTTACGATGGGGTATTTAGTACCCTTATAAAGTGGAGAGCAATAGTGCCTCACTAAACTACAAATTCAAATATTCTACAGGAAGTTGCTATCTCAATTAAACTACATTTGAAAGGGATCTAGGACTCCCAGTAGATCACAAGGGCCAAGAATGTGATGCGGTAGCTAAAAAGGCCAATGTCATTCTAGGCTGCATCAATATGAGTATAGTTTCTTGATCAAGGGAAGTAATAATGCCACTCTATTCTGCTTTTGTCAGGCCTCCCTTGGAATAATCCTGTGTCCAGTTCTGAGCCCCACAATTCAAAAGGATGTTGAAAAGTTTGAACATGCCCAGAGGAGGGCAACCAAAGTGATGAAGGATCTGGAAACCATCAAGCCCTATGAGGAATGGCTTAGAGAGCTAGGTACATTTAGCCTTGAGAAAAGAAAGTTAAGAGTGGATATGATATCCATGTTTAAATATTGGAAAGGGTCGTATTGATGATGGAGCAAGCTTGCTTTCTGCTGCTACAGAGAAAAGGAGGCACCACAATGGATGCAAGCCACAGGGAAAGAGGTTCCACCTAAACATTAGGAGGAACTTTGGGACAGTAAGAGCTCTTCGACAGTGGAATATACTCCCTTCTTTGGAGGTCTTTAAACAGAGGCTGGATGGTGCTTGGAATGTGTATTCCTGCATGGCAGAAGAGGGTTGAACTGGATGGCCCTTGTGGTCTATTCCAACTCTATGATTCTATAATTCTAGTGGAATGATAGCACCATGATAATTTAGCATAAAAGGGACCTCAGTCTTCATAGAAAGGAGAATGGATTATGGTTCCTTACTCACAGAGGCCACATTCCGATAATTCTCCATCATTACATAACTGTACATCAGTCTCTGTTTCTTCATCAACAGTTTCCATTCCTCCTCAGTGAAATATACCGCCACATCCGCAAAGGTCACCTACAACAGAAAATA
>NW_024839675.1:0-1153 GCF_019175285.1 Sceloporus undulatus
CCCATAATTCCATATCATCACTGAGAGCCATGGCAGTTTAAGGTGGACTATTTCTGCAGTGTAGATGCAACCAAAATGAATTACAACTCATAGAGTTGGAAGAGACCGCTAGGGCCGTCCAATCCAACCCCATTCTGCCATGCAGGAACTCTCAGTCAAAGCATCCCTGACAGATGGCCATCCAAACTTTGCTTAAAGACCTCCAAGGAAGGAGACTCCACCAAAATCTCAGAGGGAGTTTGTTCTACTGTCAAACAGCCCTTTCTGTCAGGAAGTCCCTCCTAATATTGAGGTGGAATCTTCTTTCCTGCACTTTGCATCCATTGTTCCATGTTCTAGTCCCTGGAGCAGCAAAAAATAAGCTTGCTCCCTCCTCAATATGACATTCCTTCTAATATTTAAACAGAGCTATCATATCACTTCTTAACCTTCTCTTCTCCACGCTATACACCCCTAGTTCCCTAAGTCCTTCCTCATAGTGCTTCATGGTTTCCAAATCCTGTATAAAGATTTCTGCTTCAGACGCAAGAATGGCCTTTCCTCCTCTCCTGTGAAGAACACTGCGACATCTCCAAAGGTGATCTGCAATAGAAAATAGCCCTCATCCAGAGAGTGATTCAGGAGGGAAGCACATGGTGAATCCCAAATATCATTTGATCACTTCAGGATATCAATAGAGTGGGACATATTATGATATCATCCCTTCTCTTTTCCTTAGCTCCCTGGATCTTTAAGAATGGGGTGAAAGGGAAAACACAAGGCTACAATCTTCGTTCCTGGTCATCTAGATTTCTTGTGTGATGGGGGACTTTTTTAGCACATGAGAAGTTTTCCATGTAGGTCCTGACAATCTGCTTTTCTTAACTGACATAAGTCTATGGTAGCCTCTCCCAATCATCCAATTTTTATTATTTATGTGTTTGATTCCCAGTCTGTTTGGTCAAGTTCTTTTTGGAGGCAGAGAACACTAGAGGGCCCTCTTCCCTTCCCTGTGGAAATACAAATAGGAAAACCACAAATTCAGCCATTAGGAATGGCTTCCTTTCATGATGACTCCAAAACCAGGAGCCTCACTGCATCAAAATTGTGAACCAACCCTGAAGATTATCGCATCAGTGCCTGAAACGTTTCTATTCTGTTCCCAAAACGTTTC
>NW_024839676.1:0-1153 GCF_019175285.1 Sceloporus undulatus
TGGATCCATGAGAACCCACTCTTCTTGGGGAACTTGCATGGTCACCACCTCAAAGTCAACCTCCAGCTAAAAGGAGAGAAATCCAAAACATCTGTAATGACCAATAATTCTTCCTCATGCACCTCCCAGTATGAGCCCAGGAGAGCGGCAAGATCTTCAGAAGAGACCCTTCTCTCTGTCCCACCACATTATCATGCTCATAGGATGGGAAGATGGAGACAGGGCCTTTTTGGTAGCTGCTCCCAGACTTTGAGACTCCCTTACTTGGGAAACTAGGAAGGCTCCTTCATGCTGTCTTTTCATCGGCAGGTAAAGATATTAATTCTTCAGGTTTTTAAACATTGGGATGGACTTCCAGTAGTAACCTATGTTAGTGTATAGTATTTTAAAGAATTTTAATTTTTTATAACTGTACAGATTACTGAATTATTTTTAAAATAATGTTTATATCTTTTTATACATATTTTTGTATTGTTTTAAATCTGTACTGTTTTTAATAGGCTGTAAATCTTTTTGAGTCTTATTTTTGATGGAAAGGCGGGATATAAATGAATCTTTATTAGGAAAGGGGGAAAGCAAATTCGGTCATTATCCCCAAAACCCAGAAGACCCTTCCAGCATCTTGATGACTAAAAGCACTTTTTGCAATTTACTTCCAGGAAAATGGTAGAGCAACTCACAAAATTAGTTTGTGACTCACAATTATCATTGACTGTGATTATAGGCAGATAGTGTTAATCCTAGATTTAAATTTTCTTTTCTCCCATCTGCACAACACAAATCTTCCTTCTCCTGAATAGTTTCTGAACCATACCCTCCAACATTTCACAGGTGAAAGCGAGGACATGTATAACCAAGCAATACCAAAGTGTGGTCAAGAAGGCAAATATTGTCATTGAGGAAAACACAAGTGAGGAGAAGCTGCAGCCATTCGCTCTTACCTGAGCTTGGGGGGTAGGAAAGGATTCTGCCCCCTATTCTCCTCTGGATTAACTGAGTACAACTACTTTGGCATTTTGAACTCAATTTGGTGCAACAGAAGCAAGCTGAGTGCAAAGGAGAAAGTGGGAAAGAAACTGGGACATTTTAAAAGTGAGAAAGTGGGCCAAGAGAGGATTCATTGGGACTCTGTGCCAAATTGGAACTGCTGGAA
>NW_024839677.1:0-1153 GCF_019175285.1 Sceloporus undulatus
GGGGGCAATGCATTGTAGTGGATCCAGTCCTATCTCTCAAGCAGATTCCAGACAGAGATGCTTGGGGACAGTTGTTCCTTTAAAAGGGAGTTTAAATTTGGCGTTCCTCAGGGCATCATCCTGTCACTAATGCTGTTTAACATCTACATGAAACCGCTGGGAAAGATCATCTGGAGAAATTGAGTGGAGTGCTATCAGTACGCTGATGACAACCAACTATATCTCTTCATGCCCCAGACCTCTGCATCAATTAAGGAAGGCATCTCCCCTCTGAATGAATGTCTTGGGGCAGTAATGTGCTGGATGAGGAGAAACAGATTAAAACAGAATCCAGATAAGACAGAGGTACTTGATGGAGATCCTAATCCAGGTATGGAGGTTTGCCAACCGTTCCTGGATGGGGTCACACTTCCCCTAAAGGACTGTGTTTGCACTTTGGGAGTGCTCCTGAATCCGTTGCTCCAGATGTGAGTTCAGATAGATGCGATGGCCAGGAGTGCCTGTTATCAGCTTTGGTTGATATGCCAATTGCGCCCCTTCCTGGAACCTGTAGACCCGAAAACTATCATGCATGCTCTGGTAACCTCACGTCTTAACTTCTGTAATGCGCTCTACTATAGCTACCCTTGTACCATGTCTGGAAAATTCAGCTAATCCAAAATATGGCTGCCAGAGTAGTCACTGGAAGATCTAGAGGTGACCATATCACACCTATATTAAAATCTCTTAATTGGCTGCCTATTAATTTCAGGGCACAGTACAAGGTCTTGGTTATAACCTTACTTATGGGGTTGCCTTTTCCTATACAATCCGCCCCACACCTTGAGGTCCTCTGGTAAAAACCTTGCTACCATTGCCTTCTGAGAAAGTGTAAGTTGCCCAAGGGCAGCCAGTGAGTTTCTATGGCCGAGTGATGATTTAAACTTTGGTTTCTCAGAGTACTAGGCCAATACTCAAACCACTGTATAATACTTAGTCGTAGGGGTCTCTTTTATGTCCATATTTATTCAGAAGAGCCTTCCTTTGAGGCTGAGATAGTGTGATATATGCAAGCTCACCCATGGATTTCCAAGGCTGAGTGAGGATTCGAATCCTGGCCTCCCGGTCCTAGTTGTAAGATCCAACAACCTTCACCAGTAACCAACAACAGCAA
>NW_024839678.1:0-1153 GCF_019175285.1 Sceloporus undulatus
ATGGGATTTGGTGCAAACAGGCATTTGTTGTCCTATGATCCAGTCAGAAAATGACCCAGGGATTTGTTGGTTGAGGTGCAAGAGCTGCCAAGTAGTTAATTCAGTCCAGTTAGTCACAGGTTATCCAACAAGATGAAGGACAAAACAAGGGGATTGTCATCAGCTGGTCCAGGAGTCGCCATACTAAGGCCTGTTACAGACAGCCAAAATAAAGCTGCTTCGAGTCACAGTGGAGGTATGGTATTTCAATGATACATGCGTCCTAAGAGTCCAGAAGCCACACCAAAGCTGCACTCCAGTCCTTAGAAAACACAAACACCACTGATTACTACCAGTCACCAGAAAAGGAGGGCTGCAGTCAGCAGAGATGCTAGGAAGCTGCTGGCAGATTTATGGGCAACTGCCTCAAAATGCCAGGTGCCAATTTAATCAGAGCCTGCTATTTAACAACTGCTGGGTGGCACAATCTCTATATCTCTCTTTGCCCATTCAGCAAAGGATGGTGGCATGTCCTCATTGTCTGCCACCTTCTGCTGCAGAACAGGGCTCCCCATTGTTTATGCCTCCAGCTCCCTAGGTTCAGAGAGACCACCACCATCAGGAGCTGTGTTTAATTTCTAATGAGGTCTTTGGAGATGGTTGAGATATTGTTGTTTAGCTTCAAGTCATGGGCTTTTCTTGGCAGGATTTGTTCAGAGGAGGTCTGCCACTGCCTTCCCTCTAAGATTTTAGCTACTGAAATTTAGCAGGAAGGAAATAAAATATTATATATACACTGTTTGTGTATATATGTGTGTGTATAATATGTGTGTGTATGTGTATATATGTGTGTATATATATAGATAGATAGAGACAGAGAGAATATATCCATAATATGTGTGTGTGTGTGTATCTATAATGTATACGCACGCGCGTGCGCGCGCACACACACAGAGGTATATATGTGTATGCATAGGTAGATACTGTATTTTATTTCCTTGTTCTATTTTAGCAGTTAATATATATGTTTACACACACACACAAATATATATGTATGTGAGTATGTATGCATTATACACACACTCACACAAACATATATACACACATTATAGATATATATGCATATATTTATAATGTGCATATAGATATATTTTGTCTGTGTGTGTGTGTGTGT
>NW_024839679.1:0-1153 GCF_019175285.1 Sceloporus undulatus
ATGGAGGAACTCTCAATCAAAGCATAGTGAGAGATGGCCATCCAGCCCCTATTTAAAAACCTCCAAGGAAGGAGACTCCAATACATTCTGAGGAAGGAGTGTGTTCCAATGTCCCTCCTAATGTTGAGGTGGAATCGCTTTTCCTGGAGCTTTCATCCATTCCTCCGGTTCTTGTTCTCTGGAGCAGCAGAAAACAAGCCTGTTCCTTGCACAATATGGCATCCCTTCAAATATTTAAACAGGGCTGTCATATCACCTCTTAACCTTCACTTCTCCAGGCTAAACATCCACAGTTCCCTAAGTCGTTCCTCATAGGATATGGTTTCCAGACCTTTTACTATTTTAGTCCCCCTCCTTTCTCAACATCCTTTTTGAATTGTGGGGCCCAGAATGGGACACAATATTCCAGGTGGGGCCTGACCAGAGTAGAATAGAGTGGGACTATTACTTCCCTTCATCTAGACACTATACTTCTATTAATGCAGGCTAAAATTGCATTTGCCTTGTTAGCTGCTGCATCACACTGTTGACTCATGTTCAACTTGTGGTCTACATAGACTCCTAGATCCCTTTCACACATAGTTTCATTCAGCCACGTGTCCCCCATCCTATATCTGTGCATTTCATTTTTCCTCCCTTAATGTATACGTTACATTTCTCCATGTCAAATTTCATTTTGTTAGCTTTGGCCCAGTTTTCTAGTCTATTCAGGTCATTTTGAACTTTGATCCTGTCCTCTGGGGTATTATCTACTCCTCCTAATTTGGTTTCATCTGCAAATTTGATAAGTATGCCCCCAATTCTGTCATCCAAGTCATTGATAAAGATGTTGAATAGCACTGGGCCCTGGACAGAACCCCACTGGACACCCCACTGGTCACTTCTCTCCAGGATGAAAAGGAGCCACTGTTGAATATCCTTTGGGTTCGTCCAATCAACCAATTACAAATTCATGTAACAATTACCTTGTCCAGCTTGTTTCATGTTTTTGTTTTATATACTCTTTAATTTGATTAACTGCTATTAAGGGACATAGCTATGAGATTCTATGATATGGGGTGCACTATACACCTTTTAATAAATAAACAGGTGTGTGTGTGTATATATATATATATATATATATATATACACACACACACACACACACACACAT
>NW_024839680.1:0-1153 GCF_019175285.1 Sceloporus undulatus
TGTCAGACTGCCATCCTAACCGTGAGACTCCAGAGAGTCAGGGACCGATGAGGGTGAATGTCAGGCTGCAAGCCAATTGGTACGAGCCTGGAACGTCCTAGGTGGATGTATATCGAAATCGGGCACGTATACTATTGGTATGACCCAGGAGAGTCAGGAATCGACGACGTTCGAATTCAGGCTGCCATCTAATCGGTATGGCTCCAGAGAAGCAGGTACCGATGAGGGTGAATGTCAGGCTGCAAGTCATTCGGTACGACTCTAGAACGCCATGGACGTATGAATATCGAAATCGAGCACCTATCCAATCAGGATGACCCAGTAGAGTCAGGGACCGATGAGGGTGAATGTCAGGCTGCGATCCTAACTGTGAGACTCCAGAGAGTCAGGAACCGACGAGGGTGAATGTCAGGCTGAAAGCCAATTGGTACGAGACTGGAACGTCCTGGGCGGATGAATATCGAAATCCGGCACCTATCCAATTGGTATGACCCAGGAGCGTCAGGTACCGACCAGGTTTGATTTCTGGCTGCCATTCTGTCAGTATGACCCCAGAGAGGCAGGGACATATGAGGGTGAATGTGAGGATACAAGCCAATCGGCTTGACTCTGGAACGTCATGAAAATCGAAATCGGGCACGTATACAATTGGTATGACCCAGGAGAGTCAGGAATCGACGAGGTTCGAATTCAGGCTGCTATCCAATCGGTATGACTCAGAGAGTCAGGGAACGATGAGGGTGAATGTAAGGCTGCAAGCCATTCGGTACGACTCTGGAACGCCGTGGACATATGAATATCGAAATCGGACACCTATCCAATCAGGATGACCCAGTAGAGTCAGGGACCGATGAGGGTGAATGTCAGGCTGCGATCCTAACTGTGAGACTCCAGAGAGTCAGGAACCGACGAGGGTGAATGTCAGGCTGCAAGCCAATTGGTACGAGACTGGAACGTCCTGGGCGGATGAATATCGAAATCGGGCACCTATCCAATTGGTATGACCCAGGAGAGTCAGGTACCGACCAGGTTTGATTTCTGGCTGCCATTCTGTCAGTATGACCCCAGAGAGGCAGGGACATATGAGGGTGAATGTGAGGATGCAAGCCAATCGGCTTGACTCTGGAACGTCATGAAAATCGAAATCGGGCAC
>NW_024839681.1:0-1153 GCF_019175285.1 Sceloporus undulatus
TTATCAAGGCACTATGATTCCACTTTAAAATGATAGAATCATAGAGCTGGAAATCATATAATCTTGGAGCTGGAAGAAACACACAAGGGCCATCCAATCCAACCCCCTGCCATTCAGGAAATCTAAATCAAAGCATCCCCGACAGTAATCCATCCCTGTGTTTAAAGGCTGCTCTCTGGCACTTGACCTTCACCAAAACTGGAGTTCAGGTCCCAATGCCCCTTGCTCTGCCTTTCCCAATGAGTTATTTGTATATTGATTATCCTGCTTTTCTCAACAAATAGGCCTCAAAGTGTCCTTTTTATGCATCACAAACTCTCTGTGGTTGTGTTTTTGTCTGTGATAGAGAGATGGAGGGAATGTGAAAAATATAAAGGGAGGGGAGACATGCTGAAGGTGAAATAGTAAAGTAGTGCAGATAGGCAAGAGGGAAGGTTGGAGAGCGGAGGGAGAAAAGGAAGGGGATCATGCCTCTGGGAGCCAGGAGGGGAAGACAGGAGCAAAGCCAGTATTGCCTAGCTCTGTGCGGAGAGGAAAGGACCTCTGGGAAGGGCCAGGAGAGAGGCCTTGGGGATTGGGAGGCAGCCACCAACCTCACAGATTTTAGGAACTGAACTGGTGAGAACCAGCTCAAATCCTTGTTTTCAGACATATTTAGGGGTTCCAGTTAGCAATTATGAGTAATTTCTATGAAGGTAGGAAAGGGAGACACACAACTTGCTTCTTCTCTAATGTTTCTTTTCCTACCTGAGCTTCCTTAGCTCCATGGTTGATTCCAAAGGCCCTTTGTTATCCAAAATACTGGAGTCTGGGAAGGACACCCACAAGTGCCATGCTTTTAAGGGAATTTTGTTACTTAGCTGAAAAGAGAGATATAGTTTGGTTGGGGCTAGAGTGTCCTCAGGATTCAGCCCAACTATACCAGGCCTGGAAGCCCACAGAACTCCAAAGGCATTTGAAATAGGATTTTATGTTTTATTTAGGTGAAAAGCAAAAAAACACACACACATAAGCATTCACACACACGCACAAGAACTAGATAACAGGTGGAAGTGGTGAAGAGTGGTAAGACTTTCATAATGGTAATACGTTACCTAGGCGGATCTGGATTCCAATTGCTGAGGGTTCGAAATGGGAGGAGAAATCAGGAGCT
>NW_024839682.1:0-1153 GCF_019175285.1 Sceloporus undulatus
AAGTATCCTGTGATTTGGGTACTGTGCTTTGTGGAAAATCTTCAAATGAAGAGGTTAAGTATTTGTCATGGAATCAATGACATTGTTTAAATATTTATTGCCCAGTGGGAGTAGACTACAGACATGGTGTAGAAAATTCCTCTTTTCCCATTTGTGTCTTGCTTCTGCACAGTGTTCTGGAATTACTATTGCCAGATGTGGACATGGTTCTTTAGAAAATAACAGTATTACTATTATATGGAATGTCCTGGGTTATTTGCTTCCGTGGCAGAAGAAGGTTTCATGTGGGTGGATTATTAGCCTTTCAGGGTCTGTGCAAAGTCTGGGAAGCCAAATTTACTGTAAACACAGGGATGGAGGACAGTAGGAGCAAGCGGGGCTTTCAGCTGACTGATTATTTTGAGAAGGCAAGTTCCAATAAATTCTGAACTTGGATATAGTGCAGCAGAATTAAAATAGAGTAATCTCTGTTCAGGTTGGATTCGGTCTCCAGGTGTTTTTTAAAATAGTATGTGTGTTGTGGTATCAATCATGTAGACAAAGAAATCATGTCACAGGCTGTGAAAACATTAGAAATATATGGTTTCTCTTTTTCTCTATTGTGATTGAAATAAAATCATTTTTCCTTGACAGTTTCATGCATTTTATTTTACATTAGTCAAAGTGGTGTAGGGCAGCAGGATGATGGGCAGAGACTTTGGAACAGTTTTTAAGGTGAGTGGGGCTAAACCTTGGCAGGCATTATTAATTTTGCCTACTTGCTGGGGGAGGACAAATTACTTTTCCTGTCCATTATCATTCAACATGCATCATTATGAAGACTCTTAGAAGTGCAGTGTAGAGGTGCCTTCCATGTGTTCAGTGGAGCTTTGTTGTTGTTGTTAACAGCCCTTGAGTTGGCCCCAATTTATGGTAATCCTGTGGAAGAGACATTTCCAAGCCCCCCATCCTTCATTGTTCTGCTTAAATTCTGCCCGTGACTTCCCTAATTGAGTCTAGCCATCTGGGATACAGTCTTCCTCTCTTTCTATTGCCCTTCACCTTTCCAAGCATCACTGTCATCTGTACATGGTAATGGGGAATACTATGCCTTGGATAATTCTGACTTTAGTGCTCAGTTGTATGTATATACTCTTTAGGATCTTATTTAGCT
>NW_024839683.1:0-1153 GCF_019175285.1 Sceloporus undulatus
ATCATCATATCACCCCTTAACCTTCTCTTCTCCAGGCTAAACATCCCCATCTCCCTACATCTCTCCTCCTAAGGCTTTATGGTGACTTTCCATCATTTTAGCCTCCCTCCTTTGGACACATGGCTCCAGTTTCTCAATGTCCTTTTTGAATTGTGGGGCCCAGAACTGGACACAGGATTATTCCAGATGGGACCTGACCAGAGCAGAATAGAGCGGCACCTTGACTTCCCTTGATCTAGACACTATACTTCGATTGATGCAGCCTAAAATCGCATTGGCCTTGTTAGCTGCCACACTCACGTTCAATTTGTGGTCTGCTAGGAGTGGGTCTCTGGAGGGCCAACGCAGGACTCAGAGGTGGGCAAGCGCTGCCCAGACCCCTGCCACAACCAGGGCTCCCTGTGGGCACTCCTGTGTGCACATATGCAGGAGTGTGTGGCTTTTGGCAGAGGAACCTGGAGGAGATTTGAGCTCTGGGCTTTGTTTCTCATAGCTTCATAGTTTCATAGTGGCTGCCTTGCAGAGCCTTTTGGCCTTTCGGAAGCCTTGCTTGCGTTGAGATTGTGCAAGAGGAAGCCAGGCAAAGGCTGCTATGACAAGGCGCCTGAGAAATGCCCCCAGGGCCAGAAGATGTGGGAAGAGCCCAGATATGCCAATCAACATATAAGATGCCAGACAGAAGGGGTCCAGGGGGGAAGCCCTCGGCCACTGTCAGTCCCTATGGGCTGACCCTATGCAGCCAGGACATTCTTCTTGGGAGCGTTTATCAGCCAACCCTAGAATGCTAGACCTGGAGGAGATGCCAGGGGCCACCTAGTCCAGCCCCCTCCTGCCATGCTCCTCAAATATGCCCCTTAACCTCTAATGGAAGATCTCCAAAGACGGAGAGCCACCCTCACCATGAGCCAGTCCATGTTCCAGCCTCAAACAGCTCCAAGAAGTCAAGAACCTCTTCCAAGGGTTCAGGTGGAACCTCTTTTCCTGCAGTTTGAATCTGTTGGGAAATGTAGTTCTTTCTTGGGGATCGTTAGAAACTCAGGAAAGTAAGCAAGATTGTTCCATCTCACTAGCAGAGCTCACACAGCAGAATATGGGGCCAGCAGGAAAACTCAACTAGCTCCACTCCTTTCTCCCAGCCCCCCCTCCCCCCCCC
>NW_024839684.1:0-1153 GCF_019175285.1 Sceloporus undulatus
TTAAAGGTTATAACCAACACCTTGTACTGTGCCTGGAAACTAATAGGCAGCCAGTGAAGAGATTTTAAGATGGGTGTTATTCGGTCGCTCCTAGTTTTTCCGGCGACCAGCCTCGCTGCCATATTTTGCACTAGTTGAAGTTTCCGGACTAGGCACAAAGGTAGCCTCATGTAGAGCGCATTACAGAAATCAAGTCATGAAGTTACCAGTGAATGTACAACAGTTTCTAGGTCCTTTACTTCCAGGAAAAGGCGCCGTTGGCGTATCAGCCAAAGCTGATAACAGGCACTCCTGATCGTCACATTCACCTGATTTCTCATGTGAAGCGATGGGTCTAGGAGCACCCCCAGACTGCGAACACAGTCCTTTGTGGAGAGTGTGACCCCATCTAGGACTGGAGGTAGCAACCCTATACCTGGTTTGGGGGCCCCTACTGTAAGTACCTCCATTTTGTCTGGATTCAGCCTTAGTCTGTTTTTCCTCATCCAGCCCATTACTGCTTCAAGACACTGACTGAGGGGAGAAATGCCATCTGTTGTCATAGCTGCTGATCGGGACATGGAGAAATATATTTGGGTGTCATCAGCATACTGATATCACCCTGCCCCATGTCTGTGAATGATTTCCCCCAACAGCTTCATATAAATGTTGAATAGCATCGGGGGCAGTATGGCACCTTGAGGGATGCCACATTTAAGCTCTGTTTTCGAGGAGCGACTCTCCCCGAGCATCACCCTCTGGAACCTACCCGAGAGGAAGGACTGGAACCACTAGAGTGCAGTGCCACCGATTCGTAACTCTCCCAGGCGTTCCAAGAGGATGTCATGATCTATTGTATCGAAGGCCGCTGAGAGGTCTAGGAGCACCAACAGGGTTACGCTTCCTCTGTCAGTGCCTAGACGAAGATCGTCAGCCAGAGCAACCATGGCAGTCTCCACCCCATATCCTGTCTTGAAGCCAGTTTGAAATGGGTCTAGATAAATAGTTTCATCCAAGATGACTTGGAGTTGAAAGGCAACAGCCCTCTCGATCACCTTGCTCAAAAATGGAAGATGGGATACAGGCCTGTAGTTCTTCATATCCAGGGGGTCCAGGGAAGGTTTTTTCAGGAGCGGTCTAACAACCGCCTCCTTTAAGCAAGTTGGAACACAAC
>NW_024839685.1:0-1153 GCF_019175285.1 Sceloporus undulatus
TCCCCTACACATGCCTGCTATTTCTTTGAATTCCTTTTTTGTGATTTCCCCCTTTTTCCATTTCTTATACATGTTCCGTTTCAAACTCAGCTCAGTTGAAAGTTCCTTAGTCATCCATCCTGGTTTCTTGAGACACCTCCCATTTTTCTTTCTCACTGGAACTGTTTGAAATTGTGCCTTCAGTATCCCTCTTTTGAGAAACTCCCATCCGTCCTGAACTCCCTTCCCTTTTAGTATTCCTGACCACGGAATCACCCTCAATACTTCTCTAAGTTTACTGAAATCCGCTCTCCTGAAGTCTAGGATGCGTGTCTGACTATGCCTGGCTTCTCCTTTCCATTGTATAATAAACTCCAGGAGAATATGGTCACTTCCACCTAATGATCCCCAGAGCCGAAAGAAACTGCTCTGTTCCTTTCTGCTGCTATCTTTTTCATTCTTTTTAAAAATAAATAATGAGATTCAATGGGACAGCAAGTAAAAGTTCAGCACTTTATACCAGTCTCTTTCCTCTAAAATAATAAAAACTTTTTTAAAAAATCATTTCTCAAAGGTCTGACAGCATTCAAAAGGTTTTCACTTAACTCAGGAAAGATAGTAAGGAGAGTGCCTGTCTAGCCCCTCTGGCACTACAGAGATATACTGATGAGGAGTCTGCATCCAGTGTCCCAGCTGTTACAAATTCGTAAGTCATCTAATTTTTTCAACTTTCTTTCTTGCACATGATTTTCTAGCACATGATCCAGCAGTTTCGAACAAATACAGTGGATTAGGTAAAGTGCAAATGCAATTTCAACAAATCATTTCTTCTTCTTTTAAAAAATGTAATTGCTTAAACCAATCAACCAGCTAAAGGAAGAGGTGATAATTCAACCAAAACATCTTCATAAATATGTCAGCTTAATTAATACAATTGGCAACAATAATTTTCATCACTAGAAGCAGTGAGGCCCATTGAGACCAGATCAAAAGAATCACATTGTGGGTTTTTTTTTGGGGGGGGGGGGGGGGTGGTATGATCTGAAGCAGAAGAATTGGAAAAAATAGACAACTCTATAAATTAGGGTATACATAGGAATTAGAAAAATGTAAAACCAAACCAAGAAATGAGAATGTCTTGTTTATTTTGTCATTTGTTACCAAAAAGCCAACC
>NW_024839686.1:0-1153 GCF_019175285.1 Sceloporus undulatus
ATTTCATCCATACTTTCCATAACGTTTTCCTTAGTATATGTTCTTTAAACTCTTTATTTAATTCTACCTTATCCCATCACATATATGCATGCCACCCATATTATATTTTTATTGACATTCAGTCCAACGTAAATAACCACATACCAACATCCACCATCAGACATGTCCAACGAGACAGAAAACTTACATGTCCTTTTTTGGGGTAAAATACACATACAGTAACAAAAAGGTTTGACTTCCTTCGACCTGGGATCACTTTTCCATCTCTCTTATGAATTTATTGCTTTACCTTAATATCTTTTACAGTTGGCTCTTTTTATACATGGATTCAAGCATCCATGGCTTGAAAATATTCAAAATATAATTTTCAAATGTCAAACCTTGATTTTCCATTTTTATAAGGGACACCATTTTGCTATGTCACTGTATTTAATGGGACTTTTGGCTCCCACCACCGCCGCCATCGGGCCTCAAGGCTTCCAGCACCAGCATTTGGCCTTTCCCACGGCGAAAGGTAAGGGAGGAGAGGGACTTTTGTTTCCAATGGCAGTGTGTGTGCATGGGCGCCATCACTGGGAAAAATGGCCAGGTTTGCCATGCTAAAATCCACATATCAGGAGGGCGCACTGTATTCTTCTGTTTCCTCCTCATCCAACGTGTCCTTTTTATTTTTATAAATTTTATTTAGAATAAAGTATAACAACATAAAGAGAAAAGAAGAGTTTGAAACCATATAGCAAATAACCATATAGGAAATAAAAAATAAAACAACAACAAAAAACAAACATATAACTCCGCTACATATTAGTTCTACACACCAACACTTTAACACAGAGACATGTATTTACATAAAATCATCGTTGTCCTTCTAGTTCTTCTTAGTTTTGGGACAGCGTAAATGTGTTCGTTCCTTGTCACGATTTTCCCCATTCTTCTATAGTAATGGCCTTATTGGTATCCTGTGTCAGTCCCCTTTCTCTAAGGTCAATCTGGCCCTGAGAGGGGCCAGAGGTAGAAGCCCATGGGGCAGAGAGGAAGGGGCCTTGGGAGTCCCCTTCTTTCTTTCTCTATCTCTTGGGGTCAGTTCCCTTTCTCTAAGGCCAACCTGCGACTGAGAGGGGCCAGAGGGAGAAGGCCATGGGGCAGAGAGGAA
>NW_024839687.1:0-1153 GCF_019175285.1 Sceloporus undulatus
TATTATTATTATTATTATTATTATTATTATTATTATTATTATTATTATTAGTGTCTCTGAAAGTGCCCTAAAACTGTATTTGTTATGGTCTCCTTGGAAAGAATGACATATATGTTCAGGTATGGGGGCTTAAAAACATATTTTGCTCAAAAATAAAACAGAGATGGGAGGTATTATAAAAGTGCACTTGCCTCTGCACTTGTTTTACAACTTCATTGAATCCAACTTGTTGGATGGAATGGTTTGAAAATTTCTCACAAGTTTTTACCTGAGAAATTTGCCTGGAATATTTGTATATGGCTCACTCTGGGGGCAGCTCTAAAGCTGACTCCACCTGCCCTTTGTAGTATCAGCTTTAGATTGCCTTTTGTCATGCGCAACTGGGTACCTACTGGGTCACTTGGTGACCTTGCTGCTTTCTCCTCCAGATGAAATGTCAAGAATGGGAGGACTAGGGTGGGTTGCCTCAAACACTGAACAGAGAGAATTTGCAAGACTTTCTCCATCATGGTTGCCCTATTCCAGTCCCTCATATCTGAGCATCTAATTTGCATACTGTGTTAATTATTATCATTCTGCACATTGTATTCTGATTATGCAGATTCGACACATTAATCATTGCACATTTTCTACCATTATGTTTCAGCCTCATTACTGGTAGCTTACCAAGCTAAGAGCTCTCTTTTTTCTCTTCCCACCACAAGCTGGTGTGAAGAGAGGGAGGCTTCCAAGCAGACTCCCTTTGGTTTTTCGTGGGTTTTTGTGTCTGAAGAGAGGCAGGCTTCCAAGCAGACTTCCTTTAGTTTTTTCTAGGTTTTTCAGGCTATGCGGCCATGTTCTATACCAGGGGTCGGCAACCTCCGGCCCATGGGCCGGATGAGGCCCGCAGAGGCCTTTGGTCCGGCCCCTGGCTGCTGCTGCTGCCGCCGCCACCACCACCGATTGCAGCTTTTCGCCGCTCTGGGCGCCACCATTTTTTTGCCCAAAATGGTGGCGAAGTCTTGCACAACCTTCCCCGAGGTCGCGCAAGACTTCACTGCCATTTTGGGTGAAAAAATGGTGGCGTCCAGAGGCAAAGTCTCGCGCAACCACAGAAAAGGTTGCGTGAGAATTCGGCCTCCAGGAGGCCCGCTGCGGCTGCCGGAGCCCTCAA
>NW_024839688.1:0-1153 GCF_019175285.1 Sceloporus undulatus
CAGTAACTTCAATGGCAAGTGGGGCTGGCGAGTGTAGAGAGGTGTTTTAGCAATGTAAATCAACAGAGGGTCTGTCTGCAACTGGACTGACGCTGAAGAACAGCCCGTTGGGGCTGATATTTATACTGAAATTGTTGCTTAGGGGCAGAAACTGAGCATTCGAAAAGGTTTAAATTGGTTTAGAAAGTTTTTTGTGTGGGGAAAGAATTGTCTGAAACTGAATTAAATGAAATGGGTGCTTGGTGGAAATACTTCAGCCAAAAAGGATTATCACACCGGCTCTCAGGTCCTTCTTTGCTCTGAACTCTGGTCCCATTCAAAACCAATGTATAGCACAGTCTGAAGGCGACACTGCCAGAGCTCAACAATAACACATCAAGAACAGAAGCAAATCTCCAGATATAGGTATTTGCAATGCACTAACCACTTTCCACAGTTAAAAATAACTGACAGACACAGTTGATTTCCTCCAACTCCTTGGAGGTTCTTTAGCTTGAGTTGCAATAGAAAACAAATATGTACCAGCTCTCCTCTCCAACTTCCATCAACTTCACAATCTCTTGTACACCCAACTCCAACCCACATCAGTCCACATGTGAGCTGTATACTGTATTGGTTGTGAGTCATCTCCTGGTGCCACATAGCATTAAGCATCCTCTGCAGTTAGCTTGCATCATGCCAAGTGCTCTCACTCAACACTCTATGGCAGTCTCACAGGAAATGATGCCACTTTTCAATCAAAGTATTTTTACATATATTTATTGGAATATTTTTCAACTGTCTGACTATCTGCTTCCACTAATTTCCTTATGGCAGTTCACCTACAATGTCTTCTTTTGTAGCTCCTAGGAGTAAGGATACAATCATTATATGGATTTGGGGCATCCAGAACAGGGGTATGCTCCGGTCACTCACACCAACTATATTGTTGTACACCTATACTGTACAACACTATACTGGACAACACTATACTGTTGTACACCGCTTTGATCTAATTTGGAAAAGCGGTATATAAATAAACATTATTATTATTATATAAATCTTATCTCACATAGGGAGGGGTGAATGTGGGGCTAAATCTGGGGGTAACACCTTCCTCTCTTAACGCTGAGTTTCAGTCTTGTCTGTCATTGTCCTTGTTTACAGAAGAAAT
>NW_024839689.1:0-1153 GCF_019175285.1 Sceloporus undulatus
GATTGTAGAGATTGTGAGGGCATTAGTATTTGTATATAGTAGAATAAGTAGATCTTTTATATAAGACTACTGAGTTGCCTGGTGTCTTGAGTGAAGATACAAGAGCCAGCAGAATCCTGGAGAAGTTTGGAAACATCTCAGGAAGAAGAGTGAGAAGGCTTGGAGAGTTTGTCAGGGTCTTCAGCCTATTCTCTGAAACTCTGCTGCTTTGGAAGAAAAGCATTAACCACTGACCAAAGCTGGTCAGCACCGCTGCATAACAAGGTGGTGAGTTAGAGCCAGAGGTGAAGAGCTACAACTCCCATCATCCCTGACATATACAGTACTATTTGGGGTGATATATTAATAATACTACAGTATTTCACATTTACATTGTGATTTTGAATGTTCACAGTGTTTCATAACCCTGTAAGACAGGTCACTATGAATGCATTCTCCATACTCCAGATGGAGTGGGAAGGTGATTGGTGTCAGAATCTACCTTCATGCAGAGATTCAGGGTGTATTCTGTCATAAGGATTGTAGAGGTTAGGGAGATGATTAGGGATAGTTCTAGACACGAGGGAGGTTGCAGAAGGGAGGCCAGTGAGGAAGCTCTCTCTCACACACATATAGTTACATAGAGATATAGATATGTAAACACATATATAGCATATATAGAGATAGCGATATAGATAGGTTGATAGACATGATGGGGATTAGACCAACAACACTTGCATTTAATTCTATCAGGGAAAGACATTCTGGGAAGGAGTTGCGGCCACCATGGGATATGCTGCGGATGATCACATATCAGGAACTGTCAGCTGAGAGCAGCAAGCAATTGGGGCCATTCAGGCAGTTTTATCATAGAATCATAGAATCATAGAGTTGGAAGAGACCACTAGGGCCATCCAGTCCAACCCCCTGCCATGCAGGAAATCCAGATCAAAGCATTCCTGACAGATGGCCATCCAGCCTCTGTTTAAAGACCTCCAAGGAAGGAGACTCTATCACCCTCCGAGGGAGTGCATTCCATTGTTGAACAGCCCTAACTGTCAGGAAGTTCCTCCTAATGTTCAGGTGGAATCTCTTTTCCTGCAGCTTGCATCCATTGTTCCGGGTCCTGTTCCCTGGAGCAGCAGAAAACAAGCTTGCTCCCTCTTCAATATGA
>NW_024839690.1:0-1153 GCF_019175285.1 Sceloporus undulatus
CTCACACAGCCATGGAAACCTTGTGGGTGACCATAGGCAAATCATAACCCTTGAGGAAAGTAATGGCAAACAATTTTTGGCAAAAAAAAGCCCATAATAGTCTTGACTTAGGGCTGCCGTAAGCTGGAAACTACTTGAAGGCATAAAATAACATCACAAAGGGAATGTGAACATAGTAAATATTAAGAGCTGCAGGTGTGAACCATTTTCGATGTATCATCTTATGCAATGCTAGAAATTTGGGGACTGAAGGAAAATTTAATGAGATGGGGCAGAATTATTTGGACAAACAATGACCTCATTTTGCACTATCTGTAGCTACATCCCTGATGGGGAAGATGAGGCTTTGAGAGGTGGGTTGGTTAGATGGCACCATCTTGTCTGCCTCCAGCAGCAAAATCCCTTCAGAGTGCCCTGTAGATAGTACAGTTTTTACCTGAGTCTTTAGCATATTACAAATATGGATAGGAGTCAGCAAGTACATATACCATAAGCTTAGAAACATTTACCAATACCAGTCAAAAATATGACATTCTGATTATTCATATTTTCTTATCTGAGGCTATGCACAGAGTGGGATTCCTGTCCCTAGGTTGGGCCTTGAAGTGCACCCCAGGTAACAGTGCACCCCCCCCCCAAAAAAAAAGCTCTGGCTGAGGACATAAAAGCTCAGTGTCAAACCTGATCATAGATGATTAAAAAGACCCACCAAAATATGCAGTTTCTATTTATAATGGGTTCTTTGTGGTCCTCAGGATTTTTGCAACTTTGTTCAGAAATAAAATGTACAGAGTTAAAAGCTCATTGGTGGAACAATTCTGGAGGAGTATTCAATGGGTCTACTCAATTGTCCACATGTTTTTCAGCACTGGGACAATGGACTATTATTTCTCTTGAAAATCATTTTGTTCAACATTATATTTCTGTTTCTCTAGGTTTATATTCATTGTCAGTCCGTCATGTTCATGTAAAACATTACAGAATCTTTCGCCTACCAAACAACTGGTATTATATCTCTCCACGACAAACTTTTCAGTGCCTTGAGGACCTTGTAAATCACTACTCAGGTAAGAGAAAATCCTAATCAAAATATTTTTCTTTTCATATTTTGAACAGATCTGCACCCCACAGCTCACAACATCATTCAGTTTTA
>NW_024839691.1:0-1153 GCF_019175285.1 Sceloporus undulatus
TGGAAGTACATGTTTGGAGTATTGGCGAGGATAAAAGCTGGACCTGTATTTATAAAGATGATCCGAACAATATATACAAAACAAGAGACCAGAATTATAGTTAATGACGAGAGGACTAGACCATGTGAGATAAAGAAAGGGGTTAGACAAGGGTGTCCCTTGTCCCCACTTTTATTTATTTTGGCTTTAGAACCTTTGTTAATGAAAATTAGAGAAAACCAAGTAATCGAAGGCTATAAATATAAAGGAGAGGAATATAAACTCAGAGCCTTTGCTGATGATGTGGTATTAACAATAGCGAACCCTACGGAGAGTTGCGATCATTTACTGAAAATCTTGAAGAAATTTGGAAGGGTTTCGGGCTATCGAGTTAATGTGGAAAAGACTAAAATCTTAGCTTTGAACCTAACACCAGAAGAAAAGAAATTTCTAGAACAGAGGACGAACTTTAGGGTTGAGAAAAAGACTACATATTTAGGCTGTGTGTTGACAGCCAAAAACCAGGACCTTTTTAGAAATAATTATGATAAAATTTGGGCTACAATTATAAAAGAATTAGAAAGATGGGACAGATTGAATTTGTCATGGATGGGGAGGATCGCCACAATTAAGATGATGGTTCTGCCAAAAATGATGTATTATTTTCAAACTCTCCCGATAATAATAAATGATAAACCATTTGTGAAATGGGAAAAAGAGTTAAATAAATTCATTTGGAAAAATAAGAAGGCAAGGGTTAAAACAAGAACAATGCAAGATGCAGTGAATAAAGGTGGTATGGCACTCCCGAATTTGAAGTGGTATTACTATGCAGCAGTGTTTGATTGGCTAATAGATTGGATTAGACTGGATAATAGAAGGGTACTAAACTTAGAGAAAATGGATTTAAAATTTGGTCTACATGCCTACTTGATATATGGGAAAAATAAAATGGATAGATGTTTCAACGATCATATTATAAGAAAATCCCTGTTTAGGGTTTGGAGTAGATACAAAAGAAGATGGTGTCCAGTGATACCATTGTGGACCTCCCCCAATGAAGCTTTTTTTAATCGAGTAGTTATAAGGGAAAAATGCTGGATAACATACAAACAATTAACAATCATGTCAGAAGGAGGGAGAAGGATAAAAACACAAGAGGAATTGGAAATGG
>NW_024839692.1:0-1153 GCF_019175285.1 Sceloporus undulatus
AGCCTGTATCTACCTTGTGTTTGTATTAAAATATTGACTCTAAAGAGCAATAAGACAAGAGAAAAATCGAAAAGAATAGGAAAGAAAGAAACAAAGGGTGAAGACAACTCTGTAAATAAATAGAAGAAAAGATCAAGTTAATACTAAAAATAGAGAGCTAATACATAGTCTGAGATAAGTAAAGCTAAAAGCTTAGGGAAACATTGTGGAGAGATGAAGTTGGAAAAACAGATACATGAAACGAGGAATGGATAAAGAAGAGCCGTAATAGATTAACCTGAACGGATATAATAGTGGGAGGTAAGACCGGAAGAGAAGGACTGCAGAAAAGATATAAGTGCAAAACAGTATTATAGACAGTCCATTTCTGATACTTAAGAAGAAGAAATATAATACAGTATTAGAAATAAGGAAGCAACATGGCCCATAACCCGATGATAAAACCCACACGTACCAATTAAAAACAATACTGTACAACAATTCTGAAAACATTCTAAACAATCATTCAATATAAAACCAATTAAAACCCATTAAAACACAAATAACAAATTAGCTGGATCGAACAAAATGCATAGAGAGAAAGGGATAACATCAAGGCACATGGGGGAAGGCTTGACGGAAGAAAAAGGTCATCAGATTCTTCCTAAAAAGATCTAGAGAGGTTGCTGCGTGGAGCTCGTCGGGCAAAGAGTTCCAGGTCTGCGGGGCCACGATGGAGAATGCCCTTTGTGAAGAAGACACAAACCTTGCCTTGGGAACTCTTAATAGATGTTTTCCGCCCGATCTGAGAGTGCGGGGCGGACTGTATGGGGAGAGACAGTCCTCCAAGTACCCTGGGCCCAAGCCATTTAGGGCTTTATAGGTCATTACCAACATCTTGTATTGCGCCCGGAAGCGAATAGGCAGCTAGTGAAGATCTCGCAGTATAGGTGTTATATGGCTGGTCCTGGAACATCCAGTGACCAGCCTTGCTGCCATATTCTGAACCAATTGTAGCTTCCGAGTTTGGTACATGGGTTGCCCCATGTAGAGCGCATTACAGAAATCCAAACGAGAGGTTACCAGAGCATGTACCACTGTTTCAAGGTCCTCCCGGCCCAGGTAGGGTCGCAGCTGGCGTATCAGCCGAAGCTGATAACAGGTGCTCCTGACC
>NW_024839693.1:0-1153 GCF_019175285.1 Sceloporus undulatus
GGGCCGTGGGGGGGGAGCTTCCATCCTCCAGGGCGCGGCCGCATGTCGGGGTGGACCTTCCACCCTCCGGAGGCGTAGATACATGCCGGGGGCAGAGCTTCCACCCTCCGGGGGTGGGGCCTTCTCTGCTCCCTTTCCCAACCTCCAGCTGTCTGAGACAGCTAGAAGTGAGGGGGGGATTGGGAGAGGGGGTGAAAGGCACGCACCTGCTCTTCCTGCCCTTCCTTGACCCCCAGCTGCCTCTCAGAAACAGCTGGGGACCAGTAAGGGCCCCTGAGGGGCAGGAGCAAAAGGCGTGCAGCCCCTGCTCCTTTCTTCAGGGCTTTGCCAGGCCTGAGGTGTCCTCCGAAGGACAAAACAAGAAGTTTCAAGGTCCCTTTGGTCCAAGTAGGGTCACAGTAGGCGTATCAATGAAGTTGATAGCAAGCACTTCTAGTCGTTGCATCTATTTGAGATGTCAACTGCAGAGAGGAATCCAGAAGGCTGCGAACTTCGTCCTTGAGGGGAAGTGTGACCCCGTCAAGGACGGGCTGATAAATTTCTTTCCTTGGACCTTGGGGGCCTATCACTAGTACTTCCGTTTTCTCTGGATTCAGTCTGAGTTTGTTTTCCCTCATCCAGCTCATTACTGCCTTCAAGCAGGCATTTAGAGGAGAGATGCCGTCCTTAAACACTGCATCAGTCAGAGACATAGAGAACCATATTTGTGTGTCATCAGCATACTGATAACACCTCGTCCCATGTTCTGGTTGATCTCTCCCAGCAGTTTCATGTAAATGTTGAACAGCATGGGGGAGAAAAGAGCTCCTTCGTGGACACCAGATGTCAGTTCCCTCTTAGAAGAGCAAGTGTCCCCCAGCTTCACCATCTGGAATCTACCCGAGAGGTAGGAACAGAACCACTGGAGCGCAGTGCCCCCAATGCCTAACTCTCTCAGGCGTTCCAGAAGGATACAGTGGTCAATGGTATTGAAAGCCGCTGAGATGTCCAATAGCACCAGCAAGGTCACAATTCCCCTGTCGATGCCCAGACGGAGATCATCAACTAAGCCGACCATGGCAGTCTCAACTCCGTAACCCGCCCTGAAGCCGATTTGAAATAGGTCAAGATAATCAGTATCATCCAAGACAGCTTGGAGTTGGAAGACAACTGC
>NW_024839694.1:0-1153 GCF_019175285.1 Sceloporus undulatus
TATCACCCAGAATATGGTGACCTGAAAGTCACCCCTCCAAGACCCTGAATGTATGTAGTCACCATAAGCTTCCAAACAAAGGATCATGTCGATAGTTTAGGAATTGCAAAAGGGCTGATTCACTCACATACACTTCAGGAAGGTTTGGCAATCCAGTCAAGAAACTGTACACCAATTTCCAGGTGTGATGTTTGTTCCTGTCTCTCACTTCTGCAGATTACTTACAGCAGTAATTTGTTCATTTACACTTTAATTCTCACCTCAGAAGCCCACACCCCAGGCAATTGCCTCATATAATTTGGATCATTGATTATGGGACCCCTGGTTCTTTGCATTCCCCCTATACAAGCAGGGAAAAGAACGTTGGCGGTTACACAATCTTTCTATTATAAAAAAGGCAACCAGGATATCCTAGCGGCCTTAAAAATTTACAAAGCCAAATTAAGACTGCAGTTACTTTACAGCATATTCAACTGGATTCCAGCCTTTAATAAGGAGATTGAACATTTGCAGACTCATTTTTTTCAGGAGATTATTATCTGTTCCGCCATGTGTACACCATCTGACTCTCTATGCGGAACTGGGATTGAATGCTCTTGAAACTGAAGCCTGGTTGATGACCTATAGGTTTTGGTTTAAGATACATTTCAGGCCTAATAGACTCAGTCTTTTATGGTTCCTACTATCTGATGTTTACTATGGCAGATGGGCAAAATTTTATGAAAGTATACTAATTTCTGTAGGTTTAAATTTGGATTCTCTCCTTCTATTAACTGAAAACGAGTGTCTTGAATCTAGTAAGGTCTGCCTTGCAGAGAGAGAACACCAACTGACATATCCAACTCCGCCCAGAGTGTGTTCCCCAGTGATGCTCGGTATCCCCCCCTTGTAGGGTAAGATACCAGATTATCTTCAAACACTCTCACTGCAGGTGTCAAGAAAGGCCTTTTTGTTTGCAAGACTAAATATACATCCATCAAATGTAACAAGGGGTAGATATCAGCAGACCCCATTTTTGAATTGTGCATGTCACTGTGATCAAGCTCCAGACGTTCTCCATCACATTGTACTGCTTTGTCCACTGTATATAAGTCCGAGGGAAAAACTGTTAAGAAGGTTAGTGGAAATGAATATCTCTTTAATTGGGTTAACA
>NW_024839695.1:0-339 GCF_019175285.1 Sceloporus undulatus
TTTAAAGGGGCTTGGGCACTTTAAATGCGCACATAGGCTTTCTGCCGCTGCTTAGCCCTGTAGCTGCGCAGCTGCGCATCTAGTAGCCGGCAAAAGAAAGAAAAAAAAAAGCTGCGCTTTGGGCTGCCCGTGCAGAAGCTGCCTCTCTCTTTGCAGCGTCCTCCGAGGCGGCGGTTTGGAAACTCCGGGTCCGAAACGGACCCAGGTGAGGCGTCTTCACTGCCCCCCGTGTGGAAGCCCCAACACCTGAAGCACGCCCCCGGGGCGGGCCGTCTGGAGGCTCCGCATTCAGCTAAATACACCTCCAAGACGTCCTCCCCTGCCCGTCTGTAACCCACC
>NW_024839695.1:439-1153 GCF_019175285.1 Sceloporus undulatus
TAGCTGCGCAGCTGCGCATCCAGTAGCCGGCAAAAGAAAAAAAAAAAAAAGCTGCGCTTTGGGCTGCCCGTGCGGAAGCTGCCTCTCTCTTTGCAGCGTCCTCCGAGGCGGCGGTTTGGAAACTCCGGGTCCGAAACGGACCCAGGTGAGGCGTCTTCACTGCCCCCCGTGTGGAAGCCCCAACACCTGAAGCACGCCCCCGGGGCGGGCCGTCTGGAGGCTCCGCATTCAGCTAAATACACCTCCAAGACGTCCTCCCCTGCCCGTCTGTAACCCACCATAAATAGACTTGCCGGTAAAATGAGTCCCCAGCTTGTTGGCATCAATTGGCTTACAGATTGTAAACCCCTTAGAGTGCTGAGTTCACCGAGAAGCAGTACAGATGTTGGTAGTTTGCTCCCATTTCACTGAGGCTTTACAAGGCATGCTACCTCTGCGGGCAAGAAAATCTCAGTGAGATCTCCTTGAATACCAGTTAAAATCATCCATGCCGGCTGAAGAAAGCTGAGAGGAGAATCCGCTCATCTGAAATGTGGAGCTGGGAGGGAGTTCCGCAGATACCCTGGATTGCTAAAAAGACCAATAAAAGCATCCTAGAAGAACAAATCCAGCCTGGACTCTCCTTGGAAGCCATGACTAACCTGAGGCTGTTGCATTTTGGACTGATCGCGAGATGCCATGACTCAATTGTAAAGGTAATGCTGCTTGGTAAAA
>NW_024839697.1:0-1153 GCF_019175285.1 Sceloporus undulatus
TATACATATCAGCTTTCCTTATTTGGAACTTCCTCTGAGGAGCTGGGACAAGCAAATGTGAAGCTTCAGGTAAATGTAAACCCTATTTACATATTAAACGTAAGACTCTCTCTCAATTCTCATATGCATGACATATTCGTATTAGTGACCCAAACAGCCAAATTACTTATGTGTTTGACTCTATGCAATATAGTTTCTGTCTTAATTGATATTACTAAATAAAAAAGAAAATTTTACCATATGAAGTCAAAAGACAGTTCTTCTTTTATCACAAATTGCATAAATGGTTCCCAAGTTTTTTTTTTTCCTTGTTCCAATCCAGATTTCTTATATAGCAAGTCAGCTTATCCGTCTGTATATAGTCCAACATTTTCATAGCCCACTCGGTCCATGAAAGTTGTTGGGTTGTTTTCCAATGTGAGGCAAACACAATTCTAGCTGCTGTAATTATATAAAACAATAATTTACCATAGGTTTTTTCAAGTTTTTCATTCATGATCATGTTTAGAAGGTACATTTTAGGATCTAATGGAATTTTTTGTTGTAAGATAAGTTGAACTTTTTGGTGAATCATTTTCCAATATATCTTAGCATATTCACAGGTCCACCACATATGAATAAAAGAACCGCTGGCTTTGTTACATTTCCAGCAGGTCGGGTCTTGATTTTTGTATATCTTGGCTAATTTTAATGGGGTCAGATGCCATCGATACTGCATTTTTAGATAGTTTTCTCTAATTGCCATGCTAGCCGTAAATTTTAATCTTACAGTCCAATTCTTTTCCCATTGATCTAACATTAAATTTTCCCCTAGGTCTTGTGCCCATTTCACCATAACAGGTTTAATAACCTCACTCTGCAGATCCAGATTCAACAGATATTTATATAGTTTTGAGATTCTTCCTTTATTTTTTCCTAAAATGATTTTATCAAAGTCCTGTGATTCTGAATAGATACCCATTGTTTTACAATCTACTATAAATCTTTCCTTTAGTTGACGATATAGGAACCAATTGACGGAGAAGCCCTCTCTTAATAATTGATCCAAAGGTTTTAATTTTAGTTGATATGATGTTAGATCACAGGTTAATAAATCTTTATACGTGACCCATCGATTATTAATTATTTCATCGTTTCGGTGAAATGCCTCATT
>NW_024839698.1:0-1153 GCF_019175285.1 Sceloporus undulatus
AATTGGGTTAATTTTTTTTCCTCCTAGCACCAACAGTCTGCTTTTTTGGTAATACCTTGCCTGGAAAAAAGATACAAAGTTCTCAAAAATGAGCATACATTTTTCTGCACATTTGCTTGGTTCCACTAATGGTACTACCCAACTATGGCTTGTATACTCGACTATAAGTCGACCTCAGGTCCCCTCTCCAGCTTTGGTTTTGGGACCAAAATGATGAATTTTGATATGACCCATGGATAAGTTGAGGGTAAAACGTAGGGGCATCTAACAAAGGATGTAAAGGATGAAGCAAAGGAAAACATTGCCAAAGAACTTACATAATTCCAATAAGCATAAGTGTTTGTGCACATACTAAAGGCTGGATGGATGAGAAAATAGAGAGGATTCATTGCTTCCAAGGCAAATGACACTCTTACCTTTTGCCAGGGGATGGTTCTTTATTTTAGTGAGGGTTAAACTACAGTACCTACATTGACCCATGGATAAGTTGACTCAGGTTTTTGGGGTCAATTTTTGACCTAAAATTCTAGACTTATACATGAGTAAATACAGTATTTTTTTAATGGACAGTCATACCCAACTTCATTACTATCCTTTTTATTATCACTTAATTTTATATAATAAGCACAAATGCAAATGCTCAAAGGGATCTATTGAATATTTTGTATCCATTTGGATCAGTTTGCTTCCAAGTACAGTAGAATAAAATCAAATAGCTGACTGAGAACACATGACAGTGTAATTCCAACAACATAGTGCAATTTCAACAATTCCAACTGTGTAATTTCAAAAGGCAAAGAAAGAGAGTGTATGTGAAGTGAGTGTGAGTGTTGTGTGGTATGTAGAGTGTGTGGAGGGAGGGGGGAACATTAAAGAGAGAGAGAGTATCGTGTAGTGGCTTGAGTGTTGGAGTCGGATTTGAATCATACTCAGCCATGGAAAGCATTTGAGTGACCATAGGCAAGTCACACTGTCTCAGCTGCAGAGGAAGGCAGTGACAAATCTCCTCTGAATAAATCTTGCCAGGAAGACCCTATAATAGGGTTGCTTTAGGGCTACCACAAGTTAGAAGCAAATTGAAGGCACATGACAACAAAAAAAATCCCAATAGGCTGGAATCTTGTTAGTGAAATATGTGTGCTTAAGTCAGGGC
>NW_024839699.1:0-1153 GCF_019175285.1 Sceloporus undulatus
GAGCCATTCGGCTAGAAAACAGGTAGGCCAAGTGTTTGGGAAGGCTGGAAGGCATTATTATTATTATTATTATTATTATTATTATTATTATTATTTCTTACCAGCCTCTCCCTATGGATCAGGGCAGGGGACAACAACAATTAGCAACATCTGTTAAAACACACCAGTTAAAACACACATCAATTTAAAAGGACAAATAAGGCGTACACATATGAAAACAATCCATATCTAAAATTCTTCATTTAAAATTCACAATGTAAAAACCATCAGGATAAGCCTGCAGAAAGATACTGGTCTTTAATGCTGCTTTAAATTCAGATAGTGTATTCAGCTGTTGGATCTCTTCCAGCAGGTAATTCCACAGTTCAGGGGTGACTAAAGAAAAAGAACATGTAGCTATATAGGTCAGCAGTCTCTGAAGATGCTAGCCATAGCTGCTGGCGAAACGTCAGGAATAAGCTCTTTTAGAACATGGCCACATAGCCCAAAAAACCCACAGAAAACTATGGATGCTGGCCATGAAAGCCTTCGACTTAACATGTAGCTATGCCTGCTGGAATTTTACAGTATGTCCTGTACTATGGCCAAAGGCCAAACTCCCAAGTTAAGGGTCCGAGGCAAACAGGGGTTCAGGGAAGCAGGAGCCAGTGCTGACAGTAATCACTCAGAAGAAAACTGCAATAAACTCTGGCACCGAGTTAGTGTCTCCCAGGTGGTTAAATAGGAGACGCTCTCCCCGGTGCCAGCTGAGGCTTGTTTGCCAATTGTCTCTCAGTAACTCTCCTGGACTATGCATGCAAGCAGTCTCAGCCCTCCGTTGCCTAAAGGAAGGCACCTCCAGGCTTGGTTCCTCCCCAGAGTCACCACTAGGCTGTTGAGCCTCAGGAGGAATCCCCCCAGTGCTAGGACCTGGCTGAGCTTCCTCCTCTGGGGCTGGGAGGTCAGGGCTGAGATCTGACAGGGCAGGATTACGACCTGGTGGAGCCTCCATTTCCCTCTGCACTAGAGGAGCCACGTCCTCGTCCTCCTCGTCCTGCTCTTGGCTGGCCATAACACAGTATGCCAGTGCAATGAAGGATCTTGGCCCAAATGCTTTTGTAAATCTGAATGATCCTCTGTACCTGCTCTGCCCCAGAAAAAGATGTATCCTTAC
>NW_024839700.1:0-1153 GCF_019175285.1 Sceloporus undulatus
CACTTTAAGAGTATAGTGTGATAAACATCATAATGTTCATCAATATTGTCTTAGTTGATGGTGTATGGTGGAATATGGACAAATAAAAATAAGGCACCCAAATATATGTACATACTTACACATACTAACCTCTGTTTGCCACTGAAAATTCCCATCTCCTAATATATGATTTATAAAATGTGAGAAAAAAGAAGTGCCACATCTGTTTTCAAATTTGCATTCTGACTGCAATGGCAAATGGAAAGTTGGTTCAGACGTCCTAGAAACCAACACTGAATTTTAGCTTGGCCTATACCCTGTACACCTAATACGTTGTGCCCTTTTTTTACGTGGGGGATCCGTTCCACCCCCCCTACCCGTGTAAAAGAAAACCCACGTATGCTCAAGTCCCATTGAAAATAATGGGGCTCATGCATGTGACAGCGGTGTGGCGGTGCAGTGGCACAGCAGTGCATGCCCCATTCATTTAAATGGGATGTGCCACCCCTTGCACCCCGCAAGTCTCCCTTGCAGCTTTCAGCGAATGCTGAAAGCCGTGTATAATGCGTCCACGAATAACGCGGGCGCACTATATTGAATTAATTTCTTGCTTTCTTTCTTTTTTTGTGCTAGTATGTTATGTCATGAAGTCTAAGCATTTTACATTTTCAGTCTTCTATAATAGATAGAGCTGAAATGATACATATGGTACATCTCAACAGACTGTATTCATACTTTTGACCATGCTTAAGTCATTTAAAGAATGCAACTGAAGAACTGCATTGGAACCCAGTTTTCTTTTTCTAAATGTTGGTAGATCCTGGTCATGTTTGAGAATCAGTACATGGAATTATTAGTGGACTGAATGAATATTAAATCTCTATAGCCTAGTCCAGGTTTAGTTGATCTACTGAGGGTGGGAGGGGTCAGTCTGTAGATCAGTACTTGTAGATGGCCCACACTTTTCTCAAACATTTCAAGGTATTTTGTTGTTTATGAACCAAAGTATGTTGTTATGGTACCTATCAAAAACCATCATGGATTCCAACATCCCTTCCCAGCATCTCTATAGAACAATATTTGATATGATGTGATTTGTTTGATATTTGATGTTTTTAAATCTGTTTTTTCCTTTCTATATGGTAATTTTATCTATTCCTCTTTTAATTGTTAT
>NW_024839701.1:0-1153 GCF_019175285.1 Sceloporus undulatus
TTAATTGATTTTAAAACTTTTAAATTAATATTTTAATATGATTATTTAAAAAATTATTGCACAGTATTATCCATTATTTTAACACTATTTTGTTGTAACTCAAATGACTTTAAAATGTATCTGCATTAGAAAAAGTCAACAATCTTAAACATTTATAAAGAATCATCTGCTGGGCATCCTCTAGCTCTGGATGGCCCCGTGGTCTGTTCCAACTCTATGGTTCTGTTGTTTTTATTCTAGAAGATACAAGCTAATTACTTTCTAGAAATGTTGTGTTTCTTTCCCAAATAATGATTAATGGTCAAGAAACCAGATACAAGTTGAAATTAATATCCACTAATAGATGTATCTTAAAAATGTCAACATTTTCTTCCACTCTCAAACATACAAAACACATAATCATAGAAAGAATAGACAGTAAAACTGATGTGTCAAATACTGTCACATTCTAATTCTACGTCACTAATTAATACTTGTTAATTAAATAGCACTTTGGTGCCTTAACCTTAGAGATTGCCATAGTAAGCCATATGTGTGAAAGCATCGCTAATCAATGCCAACAAATTTAGTGACTGCTAAACTCCTGCTTCCTAAGTGCCACAGAATGTGGTGAGTTTTAAGGAGGAAAAAACCCCTAGAGATCCAATTTGCAAAGCTCTGAAGAGAGGTAACTTTGGGCAAAACTGTTAATCACAGGAGATAAGCTTATTCAACCCAATTGTTATGCAACACAGTACAGAAGACAAGTATACTTATCCTCATTACTCTTTCCTTCCTTTCCATTTTCAAGCTCCAGTTCTCCTTAAAACCCTCTAAGCATTTACTCTTTTTAAAACGCCAGTCACATCCTTGTCCAATGAACTCTGCCATACCATTCTGAGTTTGAACCAAAGTTGGTCACTGAAATCTATGGAGTCACTGAAATCAATGGAACAAGTTAGTTAAGACTAATCTCAATGGGCCTGTTGAAAATGTGACTAGTTTTTAAAACAACACTTTATTTATTATTAACATATTTTACTAAGCATGTAGAACAGGAATATTAATAGTGTAGTATAGGTGGAGGTCAATAGGGGGTGACACCATGAGTCACCACTCTTGATGACACCAACTGTAGTGATGCAACTGGGTCAAAGTATGTTCATTGACAGAG
>NW_024839702.1:0-1153 GCF_019175285.1 Sceloporus undulatus
TTACAGTAAAGACGTTCTTCCTAATGTTTAGGTGGAATCTCTTTTCTGGTAATTTGAATCCACTGGCTTGTGCTCTGATTTGTGGAGCATCAGAAAACAAGCTTGCACCATCTTCTGTATGACACCCCTTTAGATATTTAACAATGGCTGTCATGTCACCTCTCAGTCTTCTCTTCTCCCAGCTAGGACTCTGGGTTCTTTAGCACTGGAAAAGCCCTATTAAGACATTTAAAAAGAAGTCAAACACAACATGCAAGGAAGGATGGGTGCTTATTGTGACAGAGCAATAGGTCTTGTGAGGAGAACTTCTATGTGTGGAAGGTTTCTATGTGAGTCAGTATCCTGGATGATCCAGCTTTTGGCTCTCATGGAGATCCTCCATGCACACAAGAGGCTTTCACCAGCGCTGTCACTTCCTACAAGATGAAGGCAAGGGTCATGGCTGGCATGCTCCTTTCCTCATGCTCTTTTCTGGATTCCTTTTGGATTCCATAGTAGGGCCAGAGAGTCAGATAGGTTGTGGCAGGAGCTGAGGCCTTGCCTAGTCAACCTTTTTGTGTCTTGCATTTTGAAGTTACGGCTCACTTGAGTCCGAGAACTTGAAGCAGAAACACACTGGGTCGGCGTGAAGGGTCTCTCATTGAACCAGAACAATGGATGCAAGCTCCAGGAAAAGAGATTCCAGCTCAACATTAGGAGGAACTTCCTGACAGTAAGAGCTGTCAGACAGGGGAAGACACTCCCTCTGAGGTTTTGGTGGAGGCTCCTTCTTTGGAGGTCTTTAAGGAGAGGCTGGATGGCTGTCTGTCGGGGGTGTTTTGGTTGTGATTTCCTGCATGGCAGAAGAATGGAGTTGGACTGGGTGGCCCTTGGGATCCCTTTCAACTCTACAATTCTATGATTGCAGGAAACTGCCTCTGTGTGTATCAGTCCATTTAGCTTAGTATTGTCCATATTGATGGGCAGCAAGGGTTCTCCAGGAGGAGATGTATACCTGCTTTCTTTTGAATACCAGTTACATGCTCTACCACTGAAGTACAGCCCCTCACCACATTCTGTCCTGGCAACCCTGCCTTGGCCAACCATATGTTGAAAGTGGAAGAATTAGTCTTTTCTATTTTCTTACTGTAAAGAAGTTCTTCCTAACATTTAG
>NW_024839703.1:0-1153 GCF_019175285.1 Sceloporus undulatus
TTTTTTTTTTAAATAAGGAAAGAATTCATGTTCAGCCAACATTAGGCTGTTACCAGGGTTTCCTGTTCAAAGCAAAACTGGATTCTTTTTCCCCTCAAACCAGAGAAAGCAAGAGCTCAAAATGCTCCATACAGAAACAATGGTAAAAAACAGGAGGATGAAAACTTTCTTTTTAATTTTTTTTTAAAAGGAGCAAGGGCGAAGAGGATTCTCATATGAAGAGACTTTGGCACAGTTTAGCTGAATTATATTTTTGGAGCTGTCCACATAGGGTTGCCATAAGTCAGGACCTCCAAACCGGGACAAATGTAGGACAATATTTTCAAATGTAGGACACATTTTTTTTAAATGGAGGACACGCAAAAAATTTCTGATTATTTTTTGAAAAATGTTAATATAAATGCATGTTTCTTAGGCATGATCAAAATGGAGGGCATTTGGGCATTATTCCTAGACAGAGGCCAGAAATGTACTTCCCTTTCTGGCCAAACCAACCGTCTCCATTCAAAACACACACGACAGCACATTTGAGCATTGAACATGGTTTACTTAACATGGCCTCTTGCATATTTCAGAGGCTTATTCCATAACCAAACCCCTTGGGTTTAACACTTAGCATGGTTTAACAAGGCTATGCATACTGAACATGTCCAGGTGGTTTCACAAGAAGTGGATTTGCCGTTTCAGGTTTCTTCCACCAATTAATAATAATAATAATAATAATAATAATAATAACAACAACAACAACAACAACAACTGTACTTCTCAGAAGTGTCTACTTGGTCAAGGGAAAGCACAAAAAATACACCAAAAACACACCTTGGAAGGTGACACTGTCTTGGCTTCAGAAACAGTGCGTGCATGCTTCAGAAGCTGATTGATATCAATATCACCATCCTCATCATCACACTATCATTGTCAAAACAAGGGAGACTTGTTAGCATTAAAAGCACCAAAAATACACAAAAAATACATATTGGAAAAAATACACTTTAAAAATATATTTAATAAAAATAAATACTGGAAAAATACACTTTAAAAACAACACACTTAACCAAAATAAATACTATAAATTGGCACCCACCACCTCCTCCTCCTCCTCCTCATCTTCCTCCTCCTCCTCCTGGGCACCAAAAAAGGGCAAAGGAAATGG
>NW_024839704.1:0-1153 GCF_019175285.1 Sceloporus undulatus
AACATTAATCTTGTCTTTACTGCTCCTTACAATAGGTTACTGGCTTTTCCCCCTTCATTGTGGTTGCTTTCATGTTCAGTCTTTAGGCTCAAGATGAATTCCAGATACAGTAAGCCTGAGAGCTTAAAATATTGTCACAAGGACCCCATAGCACTTCCAGAAAGAATATATAGTTCTAACAGACTTGGAGGGATGGTTTTGGTTTTTAGTGGGTTTTTTTTATTTTATTAGGAGGGACTTTTATTTTATTTTGTTTATGTTTTTAGAAGCCCCCAATAATTTGAGGCCCCAAACATCAGTCCATGTAATAATAATAATAATAATAATAATAATAATAATAATAATAATAATAAATTTTATTTATATCCTGCCTTTCCAATATTTTGATCAAGGCGGCTATACCTGCCGACATTTCACAGACAAAAACTGGGACACATGTGGCCAAGCAACATCCAAAGTGTGTTCAAGATGTTAAATCTTATTGACGAGGGAGGACAAAAAAGCTAAGAGAGAGTTTAGCCATATCCTTTTTGCCTGAGCATAGAGGGAAGGGCAATATTTAACCCCCTCCGCTCCTGTCATCTCCTCTCTTCCGAGTGAGTTAATGGAGTTCATACTGCTTTTATACTCTGAATTCCATGTACAGCAATTGAAGTAAGCTGAGGACAAAGGGAGGAAGTCAGAGGAACAAGAGAAACTGGGACACTGTTAAAGCAACTGAAAAAAGTGGGATGGTAGAGGATTTTCACACCAGGATAGTAGGCAGGGTCTGGCTTTGATACTCTCCATGATATGAGACCAGATAATTTAAAAATAAGCAAGGCCCAACAGGCCAAGCTTGGCCAGGGGATGGGGGATGAAGTCAGTATTTAAGGGCAACCCCCCCCCCCATTGGGCCCCTTTTTTCCCAAGCAGCGCCCTCCCCTCCCCCCCTCCCCCACCTACATGCAGTGTGAACTTGGTTGGTCGCTTCGGGGCCGGGTAGGAATTTTCTCCCCTTTTCCCATTTTTTTTTTTGCCTACCCCATACAGTGTGCAGGGATTGGTAATTGGCTTGGGGTGGCTGTTAAATAGGTTTCACTGGCACATATGGGATTAAAGAACTATTTGGTGCACACCAGTGGCACCCCTTTCTGGTGAAAGGTTAGGCTCT
>NW_024839705.1:0-776 GCF_019175285.1 Sceloporus undulatus
AAGCTGAGGGGCAGCCACTGAAAATACCCTCGGCTTTTCCAAACTTTTGGAGTGGAGTCAGAATTTCATTGAGAGCTCCCAGGTATTGAGAACAACCTTTTCCGCACTCCTTCCAGGAGGTTGAGAGGTGAGTCTATAGCAGTGAAAAGAGCAAGAATCTCATTGCCACTCCACTTTTTAAAAAATAAATAAAACATCCTTGCATCAGTTTATAGGTTTGTATTAAAGCAAAGACTTTTGGAATGCAACTCCCATCATCCCTCTCTGTTGATTATACTGGCTTGGTGTTGCCCAAAATGTAAGGGTCCTGGAAGGGTACCCACAATTAATATTCAATAGTAGAATGGTATTAGCTGTCATGGACTGCCCTGGGCCTGACTTGAGGCAAAGCCAGAGGACTCAGGCCAGATACAAACGGGCAGAAAGAGCCTTCTTGGGACCGATTTTAGGGCTCAGTAGGGCTGGGCATCCATAGTGGCACTTGTGCGCCATCTTGCCACGGCCCCACCCACACAGAGGGCATAACGATGATGTGCGGGCATCCGCATGCCCAAAAGGCGCTCGCCGGAAGTGGCACCATCAGGGCGTGTGAGTGCGTTGGTGCCATGCGGTGCGGTTGGCACGGTGCCAATGAGGGGTAAAGACAGGCAGCATGGAGCTTCCAGTAAAAAGATTGTATGTACAGCGCTGTGTAAATTTACAGCGCTTTATAAATAAAGGTTAAAAATTATAATAATAATAATAATAATAATAATAATAATAATAATAATAATAAT
>NW_024839705.1:876-1153 GCF_019175285.1 Sceloporus undulatus
ATAATAATAATAATAATAATAATAATAATAATAATAATAACAGAGGAGGCTGGGGCTGCCTGGATCTGCAGTCTCAGAGAAGGCTCAGCATGAAGCTGCAGAGAGAGAAACAGACTCTAGGCTGCAGGTGCTAGGACCTGTGGAGCAAAGGCAGGTCAAGGAGCCTTTGAGACATTCTTCCAGGCTAGAAGCAAGAGGAGAGCTAATAGGTTTCAGGTGAGAGAAGAACAGGCCTTTTAAAAGACCTCCAGCTGCAGAGGTTCTTTGTAGCTGACAA
>NW_024839706.1:0-1153 GCF_019175285.1 Sceloporus undulatus
TCATTCCTACAGGAAGAGATGGCGTTACCAGGATGCCCATGATTCAGCAGTTGCAAGGAGTGCATTTACACAACAAACTTATGTGCCATCTGAGTCCATTCCTTGAGACTTCAGATCTGCCTGGACTTCTCTCTGCGCCTGGATGCCCATGACTCAGTAGTTGCCAGGAGTGCATTTGCACATCTTAAAATTATGGGTTTTTTTGTTCTCATCTGCTGATCTCTCTCTCTATCTCCATCTGCGTCTCGTCCTCATCCACTGTTTCCCTCTGCCCTTGTCTGCTTCTCTTCCTCGTCCGCTATCCTCCTTCTCCGTCCTCGTCTGCTTCTCGTCCTTGTCCCTTTATCTCCCTCTCTATCTCCATCTGCTTCTCGTCCTCGGCCGATGTCCTCCTTTCCGTCCTCATCTGCTTCTTGTCCACAATCCTCCTTCTCTCCTCTAGTTCTCTGTCTCTGTCTGATTTCTGTTTTTAACATCTGTTTTTGTTCATCATAGACTTTTAAATCTTAAATCCTTCAGAATTTCTCTCACCATCCAATGGAGTATCTGTGCTGAGGATCTTTTAATTCATTTAATATTCTTCCTTCATCTATTAAAAGGGGTTTGTTATTTTTCGGCGGAGCTATCCAGGTAAGAACCCAGCCCCGGTTTGTGTCCGCAGTCAGTCCTCATCCTCTCCGGCATCATCACTACGATCACACTGGAATGTTTCCTGGGGAAGTGGAATTATTTCCTATCCTTGGGAACTCCATGGGTCATTCTAAATCCCCTTTTTCAGGGAGACCTTTTTAGCCAATTGCCATTTAAAAATTATTTTAATATCGCTAATAGGCTCCACAAACAGCATCGCTTACCACACATTTCTGCGGTTGCGGCTTTTCACTCCGCCATCTTACTGGACGTCCCTTGAGACGTCAGATCTGCCTGGACTTCTCTCTGAGCCTGGATGCCCATGACTCAGCAGTTGCCAAGAGTGTATTTGCACATCTTAAAATTATGTGCCATCTGAGTCCATTCCTTGCGACTTCAGATCTGCGTGGACTCCTTTCTGAGCCTGGATGCTCACGGCTCAGCAGTTCCCAGAAGTGCATTTACATAACAAACTTATGTGTCATCTGAGTCCATTCCTTGAGACTTCAGATCTGCCTGGACT
>NW_024839707.1:0-1153 GCF_019175285.1 Sceloporus undulatus
AGCAGTGAGATCATACTGTGCAATTAAAGTTAGAATAGGGATGACCTGGAGTTGCTTTTAAAGGAAAAGAATATAGAGTACAACAGAAACTCAGCATTAGCTTTGTATGGTGTATGCTTTCACAACTCTTATCCTGTTGCATGGAATCATGGACTTCAATATAGGCTACTGGGGGGGGGGGACCACAGAAGCATTTGAACTGTAGAATTATCATCACAGAGTGTTAAAAATTCCCTGGACTAAGGCAACCAATGAAGAAGTGTTAATGTGTAAAGAGAGAGAAATAAGACACATAAAGGCCAGACACCTGAAATATTTCATTCATGCAATGAGAAAAGAGAAATATACATTGTTAAAACTGATTATTTAAGGAAACAAATGTTGGAAGCAGACTACATGACTGAAAAATCTTAAAGAATGATTTGGATACAGTATCTTTATTAATTTTTTCTTGAAAAACAGACAAACAAACACACCAACAAAAATACAATCATTACAACAGTATAAAATGTTCAACATACAAATCAAAATTTGTCTAAATTATACAAAGTTACCATCACCCTTAAAAAAAACTAAATTTCTTTAATCATATTTTACCATATCTTATCTAATTACTGTCTCTTTCTTCTCCCTTTAATCCCCTTCCCTATTCTTTCGCAGCTTCTAATTCCATCCAACCTTTCCTCTTCTTTCTCTCCTTTTCTTTTCCTCCTTTCTCTCCTCTATCTTCTTTCCCATTGACCTACATTAACCTTTTTTTTCAAAACTCCATCCCTAACTTCTTTCTACTCCAGCTTCTTCTCTTTGTGCTTACCAATTTCCCAGCTTCTCTGTATTTCAATCTTATAACATAACATACTCTTACTTTCTTCTACCTGCTTTGTCCTCATCTATCTTTCCTCTTCCATTTCCTTTTTATTCTTATCTATAACATTTTAGAGAAAAAGGGAGGGGTACAGTATCTTTCTTTAGATAGCTTCAGAGAATATTTTGCCATGATGATGACAAACCTCTGGAAACAAGAAACAAGGAGGAAGAGGGAATTTGGCTTGAAGCAATATCCTAAGAGAACTAATGTGGTGTAGTGGTTTGTGTATCGGACTATGAGCAGTGAGATCATACTGTGCAATTAAAGTTAGAATAGGGATGACCT
>NW_024839708.1:0-1153 GCF_019175285.1 Sceloporus undulatus
GCAGATCAACACCGGAAACCAAGTTGGGATATTAAAGTGGGAGACAAAGTTTTTCTATCTACAAAAAACTTGAAGTGTCGGCTGCCTTGCAAAAAATTGGGACCTAAGTTTGTGGGACCTTTTAAGGTCAAAAGGCTGATTACAGAGGTGACGGCCAAGTTAGACCTTCCCAAAATGTATAGACATTTACACAATGTTTTCCATTTCAGTTTATTGAAACCAGCGATTCGGAGGAATAATGAAGACGAGGAAAAGATGGAACCACTGCCTCTGCTGATTGGAGGAGAAGAGCATTTTGAAATTGTAAAAGTTTTGGACTCTAGGATGATGCGGGGACAGTTAAAATATTTGGTGCAGTGGAAACATTTCCCTGTCGACATGGCTGAATGGGTGAATGTAAAAGATGTAAATGCGGATAAGTTGGTTAAGGAGTTTCATCTGGCTTATCCTGACAAGCCAAAAGGAGGGCGATAAGGCTTGGGGAGGCAGACTGTCAGAATCCACCTTCAGTTGGGCATTCAGGGTGTCTTCTGCCAGATAGATAGAAGGATAGATAGATGGATAATTAGATGGATAGATAGATGGATAAGAAGTTAGGCTTTCGGGGTGTCTTCTGCCAGATAGATAGATGGATAAGGAGTTAGGATTTCAGGGTGTATTTTGCCAGATAGATAGATGGATAGATAGATGGATAAATAGATGGATAGATAGATGGATAGATAGACAAGCATATAGGTAGATAGATGAAGAGATAGATAGATAGATGGATAGATAGATAGGTAAATAGAGAGATAGACAGATAGACAGATAGACAGATAGATAGATAGATAGATAGATAGATAGATAGATAGATAGATAGATAGATAGATAGATAGATAGATGGAAAGATAGACAGATAGATATAGATAGACATATAGCAACGTTGGGAAAAGTGGGGAAATGCTGCCATGAGGAACAAGCCGGATGGTCACGTAGGGCATGGCAGTAGACAATTTATGAGGGGTTATTGGGAATCTGAAACCAACCCTATATACAGCCTTAGATCTCTACTTGATAGAAGCGCCAGGAACCAAATGGTCCAACCCCCCCTCCTTCCTTCCTACAGATCAAAGAAAGGGATTCTACTTCAAAGGCAGCAAAGCTGGGAACCAAC
>NW_024839709.1:0-1153 GCF_019175285.1 Sceloporus undulatus
TTCCCCCCCCCCAGATTAGGAACTGGTGGGAATCAATATACAGTGCTTCTTGAATGCAATCAGTTATGGGCCAACAGCCCTAGATAAACACAAATACTGTAGGCAAAAATGTTTGGTTATACATATCTGTAGATATACAATGGTGGATGATCAGGATGGGAAAGCTGTTTTGAAAGTAAATTTAAATTAGGGGGAAAGAGTCTAAACTTTGTGAAGTCGAAGGCTTTCATGGCCGGCATCCATAGTTTTTTGTGGGTTTTTCGGGCTGTGTGGCAATGGTCTAGAAGAGTTTGTTCCTGATGTTTTGCCAGCATCTCCTGCCTTCCCAGGGTCACACAGGGTCATACAGTATATATATATACCCAAGTCCTTTCCAGGCAAGCATTCTCTGAAGATGCCAGCCACAGATGCTGGCGAAATGTCAGGAAGAAACTCTTCTAGAACATGACCACATAGCCTGAAAACCCCACAAAAAACTAAGTCTAAACTTTATTTTAGATATGAAATTGTATTTTTTTAATGTGTATCACATCCTTTAAAAAAGCACCATCAATATCCTTGCAACTTTTGGTTTGTTTTCACAGGCTTTCTCCATTGCCCATGTTTGGTTAAAGATAAGTTTCTAAGAAGTTGTGAACATTCCAGACTTTTTGCTTTGCTCTCATGGCTGCTTACAGCAAGTCATTTGTCTCTGTTTTCATCATCTCTTATTTAAAAGGGCTGCAAAGTCAACACTAAATCATCTGCGTATTTGGCTTTTTCCTATCAGGGAGTTGAATGTAGTGGGAACCCAAATGCATGACCCATCTTTGGGGAAGAAAGGAAGGAGCAGAGAAACAACAACAACTGGAGGTGAACAGCCCAAATATTTATATGGCATTTTAGCAAGAAATTAGATGCTAGTATATTCCAATTTGCGGTTATTTGCGGTTTTTCCATATTCACGGGGGTCTTGTTCCCCTAACCCTAGCGAATATGGAGGGACAAGTGTTGTTTCTCCATATTCGCTAGGGTTAGGAGAACAAGACCCCCGTGAATATGGAAAAACCGCAAATAACAAAAACCCTGTTTTTACCTGAAGGACACCTCTCTAGGAATGTCTAGGTCAGGGGTAGGCAACCCTTTTGAGCCGGGGGCCGGGTTGCTGTCCCTC
>NW_024839710.1:0-338 GCF_019175285.1 Sceloporus undulatus
CTTTGGTGAGTCACTATCCTATCAGCTTCATCTGGATCTCTGCTGGGCCAATTTATGAAAGGAAGCAAATAAAATATTGTTGGAGTTTGGCAGAGACAGTCCTGGTTAATCCTCTGTCACCTCACTTTTTCAGGGGCTTTTCAAATGTTCTGGTTTCTCTCTCCTCCTCCTACTTTCCCCCTTCTTCAGTCACTTCAATTTCTGGATAAAGCGTGCAAAGGAGTGTGCACCCCATCCACTCAAAAGTCGGGAGGGGAGAAGACAGAAAGGGGCAGAGACTTTCCTTTACAAGGAGTCTGAGGCAAAAGCAAACTGCTGTGCCCTTTCCCGCTTGTGGG
>NW_024839710.1:438-1153 GCF_019175285.1 Sceloporus undulatus
TGGCCCCATGGCCCTCAACCCCACAGTGCTCCCCAGAACTGCTTTTTTAAAAAAAATATTTGCCTCTGAAATTTGGCAACAAATTGCTAAATCCACTATAATCTTTGGTGGCTAAATGTACTGTATGTGTTGGGACAGTCAGTATTCTAATCCATCATCAATATCCCAGGCATGGCCTAAATTATATTGATTAATATATTGTATATTATATTAAAAGAATTTGAGACAAACTGAATTTCAAAGGCAGTAGCTTTTTTCTTGCTGAAAGAATTTAAAGTTTATTTCCTGGACTAAATTCTTAGGTGATCAAATAATTTTTGGGTTGCATCATGTGCCCCCCCCCCCTTTTTTTTTAATCATTCTCTGAATGAGGGCTATTTTCTATTTCAGGTCACCTTTGCAGATGTGGCGGTATATTTCACTGAGGATGAATGGAAACTGTTGACAAAGAAGCAGAGACTTATGTACAATGATGTGATGATCGAAAATTACGAGAATGTGGCCTCTGTGGGTAAGGAAGCTGAATTCATTGCCCTTACTATGATGACTGAAGGCCCTTTCATACTACATTATCAAGGCACTATGATTCCACTTTAAAATTATAGAATCATAGAGCTGGAAATCATATAATCTTGGAGCTGGAAGAAACAAACAAGGGCCATCCAGTCCAATCCCCTGCCATTCAGGAAATCTAAATCAAAGCATCCCCGACAGT
>NW_024839711.1:0-1153 GCF_019175285.1 Sceloporus undulatus
GGTGTCCCTTATATAAAATGGCAAGTCAAGGTTTGCTATTTGGAAGTTGTACTTTTTAGGAATGTTTTCAACCCGTGTATCCTTGTAGAAAAAACCCGTGGATAAGGGGGGCGCACTGTGTGTATTTATACATCTTTTGCCCTTCTGGACCCAAGACCAAGAGTGTCTTGAGAAGGGACCGTGATCTGTGGCCAGGCAGGGAAGGGTCCTGACCTCCTCCTTTTCCAGGACGTTTCCACCTCCTGACCAGGAGGAATCCCAAAACGTCTTCTGGTTATGAGCATAACGAAGAGGCCCATTGAGCAGGGTGGCCATGACACCTTCCAGGACACGTCCTACGTTTCAGACGTGCGGAGACTTAGGAGGTGGCACTTACCTAATTTCCCCCTCTCCCCCCCCCCCAGAGAAAGAAGTCCCTGACTCCTTTTTGTGAGTGGTTCCGCCATCTGGACCCTACAGTGAGTGAGTTAGTCGTAGACGTTGCGGCCAAGGAAAATTTGGAATTCATCCTGGCTCACTATTTAGAGTCACCCAAAAGGTAGGTGGACTGCCTCTTAAGTCTCCCACGCATCCCTGGGACCCTGGGCCTATATTCCCTCTGTGGGGCCGGAAGTCCAGTAAGGATGCGACTTCCCTCTCCTTCCCTGTTCCTCTTGACAGCAGCTGTGAAAAGCTCCTGCTTCAAGTCCTTAATTCCCCGTCCTGCGACCAGGAGCATGCGCTGCTATTCCTCATGGCCGAGGTGATGGAATCCTCCTGGTTGAGGAAGGTAGGGACATCACCCAGAAGGGGTCTTTCCTGCTGACCCTCACATGGCTGCTCCACGCGGAGCAAATTCAAAGGCTGCACCTTGTCTTTGAGAATTGGAGAGGAGGACAGGGTGACCCTCGATCTCTTTCCTTATTGTTCGCAAGTGTTGTCCTCTTGTTGAGACCAGAATCTCCTTCTCATCCCAGTTGAAGGCGATGAAAGCCATTGTGCTAATCGCAGGTGTCATCGAGTTTGAGGAGACGCTAGAGCCGTGGGTACCTTTTGTCACAAAGGCCTTGCTTTTTGCCACGACTGAATCCTATTTCCGTGCTAAGAACCCCAAGGAGTTCAAGGAGTGAGTTGTGTTACAAGTAGAGGCTGGGGGAGAAAGGGTCCGTGGGGG
>NW_024839712.1:0-1153 GCF_019175285.1 Sceloporus undulatus
TGGGGGGGGGGGGCGGAATGGATGACCTGCGTAAGCGAAGTGACAACTGTAATTAAATCTTAGACAGTTTCAAGTTCATGACAGGACTAATTCTCATAAACAGTTTTGCACCTTTCATCCTCACATTGTCCCTCACATTCTTGTTACATTCTCACCAAGAAATGATCTTTTACAGTCCAGCCAGGAGCTATCCTCCTTTCTATTGTTATCTCTGTTAAATCCCTACTGTTCTACAATGCTATACTACTACATAACCCATTATGCTAACTTCTAAACAAATCATGGCAGGTAAGGTGCCTAAGGTAAGAGTCAGCATTGGACTATGACTGGAGACCAGGGTTTGATTCCCTGCTGAGCCATGAAATCCATTGGGTGACCCTGGGCAAGTCATACACTTTCAGTCTCAGGGGAAGGCAATGGCAAACTTCCTCTGAGCAACTCTTGCCAAGAAAACCCCAGGAGGATGGCCTTAAAGTTGCCATAAGTTGGAAATGACTTGAAGGCACATAGCTATAACAACAAAAGGTGTATAAGCAACTTCTGATAAATCAACACTTAATTCCATTGATTCAGTGTGGTCACTCTAGTTGAGTCCAACAACAGCATTCAAACCTTGCACAAAGATGCATTATGTATTAGCATAAGAAAGCAGGGGTACTTTCAGTCCCATGCTGGGAACATGGGAAACCCACCTCATTTTGGGGGCGAGAGGATAGATGTTGTTGTGCAGCCTTCCAGCAGAGTCCACAATCCAGAGATGTTTTAGCTTTTTTTAAAATGACCAAGTTCAAGACATGCTGGATCAGGTCTTTGGGTTGCTCCTTACTGATTTTTTTTTTTAAAAAAACCATATTGTTTTGCACTTTTGCAAACCTCAGGATTTCCTAAAGTGTGCTGACATCTCCACTGCCTTTCTTAGAATCTCTGTTTTGGCACAATTTCTCTGGCATAGGGTCATTGTGTTCACTAGTCTAGGGAACAACAAAATTCAAATGCATTTCTCTTTTCTTTCTTGAACAGAACAAAGCAACAGCTACCAGCAATGTGGATTATCTTTCATGCATGTTTTTATTTAATTTAGAGCAAGAAAAACTTGGTGGTAATGGTGGTGGTAGTGGTGGGGAAATCTGTTAAACAGCAGTTCTGTAGTTTA
>NW_024839713.1:0-1153 GCF_019175285.1 Sceloporus undulatus
AGATTGTAAGCCTGAGGGCAGGGAACTGTCTGATTAAAAATAATAATTGTAAGCCACCCTGAGAGCCATTAGGGCTGAAGGGCGGGATATAAATACCTAAATAAAATAAATATTACTTCTCTAAAGATCTTAAGATTCATGTCATCTGCTTCTAGCGTGCATTCAATCTTACTTTTATTTCTAAGTGCTAGAAACCTTTTTAAAAAGCAGATTAAATTAGGTTTTCAAAAGAAAAGATAGCTATATTCTGATTATTAAATACTAATCTACTAATCTAATCTAAATCTAAATTTGAGGTGTCACTCTTTGATTTTGCTTCAGTCTCAGGGACATACGACACCACCATCTTGAATGCTGCCTTGCCATCATACATGTGGTCCTCCACCCTGCCCGCAGGGTCATCTCTTGGCGGCTACCACAACAACATGGCCCAAAGCTCATCTCTGATCAACACTGCAGCCCATTCGACTGGATCAGGTATATCTTCAGTGCAGCAACCAACAGCCTTACCAAGCCTGCACAAACCCAATGGTTGCTTTTCCTAACAATCATGAGATGATTAATTGTGGGTCATGATTGAGAAAAGAAGTTGCAAAGTCTGAGGATGAAAAGTGAAATGGGAACATTTTGTGCTTTAAATGTTTTTTCTGCATTTCAGTTGTTCTTCACCTCCTTCATTTATTTTCACAAATTGTTTTTATTCTTGGGGTCTTTTGGGGAAGGGATTTTCCTTCAAAGCTGATTACATGAGTGCTTTTTAGTTTATTGATTTATGTATTACCTTTTTCCTCTCAAAATTGCAGGGTTGCTCCACTTCTCTTGGGGTTTCAGAATATTAGTCAGGATGGGGAAGTGGTGCCTTTCCTTAATTCACACTCTGTCCTTGAAATTTAACTGAATAACAGCAAAAGCTCAGTTCTGAAGAGGCTAAACAACTGCTTGTAATATTAGAGGAAAAGGAATAGGATTGCAAAGTGCCACAATACCAGGGACTTATAAATGATTTTTTTTTCAAATGAATTAACAGTACCTTTACTGTTCAGTCAGCTAGAAGACAGGTGACAGTATCATGACCCAGATGTAGTGGGACTTTTCTGTCCTTTTATGTATAAATAACACGACTCCTTATCTTTCCATATAGTGTTTGGAGTCC
>NW_024839714.1:0-1153 GCF_019175285.1 Sceloporus undulatus
AGGGAGGAAATTAAGGAAGAAGTGAGAAAAGAAGTAGATAAGATAGGAAGGAAGATAGAAAAGATATCGGAAGATGTAGGACAAGTTAAGAAGGATATAAAAGAGGTGAGAGTAAGGACACATGACTTGGAGAAAACATCCAAACAGATTAAAGAAAGAATACAACAGGAGGAGTGGAAAACGACACAACTAGAGTTAAGACAGCGAGAGAAATGTTTAAAACTCAGAGGGTTACCAGAAGATCCCAATGAAAATTTAGAGGAGAGGATAATACCAGATCTGGGGAAATTTTTGGAAATAGAGGAGGGAAAATTGGAGTTAGAAATCGACAGAATGTTTAGAGTTAATTCAATAGTAGCTAGAGAAAGGAAGGTACCGAGAGATATTGTAATATACCTGGTGAGGACAAAGATAAAGGATTAGATAATAAGAAAAAGTTACGCGGAGAGATTAATAGTGGAAAATGAAGAGTTGAAAGTGTTTAAGGATATACCGAGCCAAATATTGAAGAGGAGGCAAGAGTATAAATTTCTGACAAAGCTACTGACAAAGGGAGAAATTGGTTTCAGATGGGACAAATTAGAAGGCATTTCTTTCAATTATCAACAAAAACGATATAGAATAGACACAATAGAAAAGGCAAAAGAGATTTACGAAAGAATTAAGCAAGAGGTGGAAGAAAGGAAATAAGGGGATAGGAAGAATATACATAAAAACTAGGAAACAATGATGGGAATAAAATGTTTAATTTGGAATGTGAAAGGATTAAACTCAGGTGCAAAAAGGAAACATGTATTTCATTTTGTAGAAAAACAGAAAGCGGACATAATATGTTTGCAAGAAACGCATATAAATAAAAGGGAAGTAAAATATTTAAGAAATGAAAAACTAGGGGTTCAATATGTCTCGGCATATGAAAAAAGAAAAAGAGGAGTGGTGATATATGTAGGAAAAGATGCACAGAGTAAAGAGATTATGATAGATCAAAATGGAAGGATGGTGGTCGTAGAAGTTAAAATAAGGGATACAAGAGTGCTAATAATAGGAATTTATGCCCCATTTGAGGAAAAGGAAGACTTCTTCAGAAAAATACAAGATATAATCTTAGAACAAAAAATGGATAAAGTGATTGTAATGGGCGATTGGAATGGGG
>NW_024839715.1:0-1152 GCF_019175285.1 Sceloporus undulatus
TGGAATGCACTCCCTCGGAGGGTAATAGAGTCTCCTTCCTTGGAGGTCTTTAAACAGAGGCTGGATGGCCATCTGTCAGGGATGCTTTGATTTGGATTTCCTGCATGGCAGGGGGTTGGACTGGATGGCCCTAGTGGTCTCTTCCAACTCTATGATTCTATGATTCTATGATTCTATGGTAACAACAGTGGTTCCCAACCTTTGGTCCATTATTTGTTTTGAACTTCATCTTGCAGAAGACCCAGCCAACTTGGTCAATAGTCAGGAATTATGGGAGCTGAAGTCCAAATCAATTGGAGGACCAAAGGTTGGGAACCACTGTTGTACACTAGTGCATGTTGTTGCTGTTGTTGTGTGCCTTCAAGTTGTTTTGGTATAGAGTCACTGTTAGAGAAATCTAAGACCATCAGCCATTCCCTCGAGTTTTCCCCTCATTTTCCCCCTCACACTGTCACATTCTTGTATTATTTGCTTTGTTCCCTGTATAACAGGCTATTATCTCCAGCACTTGATGAACTCCTGCCCTCAAGAATCCTGTCTCCCTCCCCCTGAGTTTAACTCAGTTTAAAGCCCCCTTGATCAGATTTTTGAGACTCTGGGCAAAAACGTTCCTGAGAATTGCTGTGACGTGCAATCCAGCCATTGCCAGAGTTCCCTTGTCTTCCTGAAACTGCAGACTATGGTAAAAGAAGCCAAATTGTTTCTGGCAGCACTATCTGTGAAGCTGGTTGTTCACATCCACTATTTCCCTCTCCCTTCCTAGGCTCCTTCTCCTCTTCAACTTGGAGGAGAAACAAAATGATAACCTGTGCATCCCATGTGGACCAACAGGAAAGGGTAACGATCAGTGGGCTTGATGAATCTTTTCATCCTCTCTGTTACATCAGAAATTTTTGCTCCAGGGAGTCAGAACACTTCTCAGGTCATCTTGACAGGCCCACAAACCACTGCTTCTATTTCTTTGTTCAGCAAGTCTCCTACCACCACCACCACACAGTTCTTATGGATTGGCAGTAGCCATTCCATGTGCTGAATCTCCCACAATCACCTATATGTTCTCCAATACTGTTGCTCTTGTTGCTGTTCCTCATCATCCCTGATAAGAGACAGAGCTTTAAGTCAATTCTGTAGCTCCAAACTCACAGAATGAAT
>NW_024839716.1:0-1152 GCF_019175285.1 Sceloporus undulatus
TGGTTGTTATAATCTGTATTGCAAGATCACCCCTTTGGGGCGGCCTACAGCCGCTCCATTCAGGCACGGATTGGGGCCAGGGCAGCCAGAGCGGCAGCCCAAAGGCCCAATCTGGCACTTTTCGGGACCAGGGAGAAGCAGCAAAATGCTGCTCCTCCCTGGTCCCAAAAAGGGGTGTCCTTGGGGTTCATGCCCCAGGACACCCCGGGAGCCACCCGGGAGCCGCAGCCTGGAGAGAAAGGGGCTGCTTGGCCCCTTTTTTCTGGCTTTGTACCCACAGCCATTTCGTGGCTGCGGGAACTAGGCGTTCCCCCAGAAGGAGCTCTGTTTCAGAGCTCCTTCTAGCGCCGTGCCTAGGCTGCTGTAAGTGGCCTGGGACAGTGCAAGGGTGTCACACGTGTGCTGCTCCGTTTGGACGGGAGACTGCCATGATTGCACCCTCAACGTGTGCTAGGGTTAGGCCTCATGTGGGCGGAGCGCCCCGAGGCAACCCTAACAAGTGATGAAGATGTCACGTAAGGGCCATCTGGAGAGGGCCATTGATTTGTTTGAAGCAATATTGTATCCTACAGTAATGTGCTAATTTGTATAATTTTACAAATTAGTCTCTTGCTAAATGTAACATCCCACAGAGGTCTAGAACCTAAAACCTACAATAAAATACCAATAAGAAGAAAAGATGAGAACAATCACATGACCAATAAATGCAAATGTACATTCCTACAGCAGCATCCCTTCCTGAGTTTAGAAGTCTTCCAGCTGAAAATACTTCTTCATGAATGTCCATTGGATCTGGGGAAAATACGGATCAGGGTTCACAGTTCCAATAAATGTGAGAAGGTGGTCCTGGGGCCTTCCATGTGGTCACTGAAGAAGCAAAGGGACTTATTTAATTGATGGAGCTTTGTCCTTTTACCTTAGGGTTTTGTTTTGTTTTGTTTTGTTTTGTTTTTTGGTCACACTGAAATGTTTGGGAACTACTCATTTAAAGAGAAAGATATATTAGTGCTCACATTTGACAAGAGCCTTTGTGAACTGCCCTTACCACTTTTGACTTAATTTATTTCACTCATGGGGTATATGCATTTAAATTGTTAGTATCCAGTCTATATATGTTTACCCAAAATTTGCATGAAAAACTGGGCAATGCAG
>NW_024839717.1:0-1152 GCF_019175285.1 Sceloporus undulatus
CAGCAGTGAAGCCTAGTGGTTCCAGGCCTTGTCTGTCTGCTGTCACTTCACTCCCTTCTCTCTCCTGTCTGTCTATCTCTTTCTACCTCTCTACTCCTCACTCACTCTTCTGCGCACAGAGCTAAATAGAGAAACAGAAGCTCCTCCTCTTTTTGAGGCTGGCCAATGGGGGCAGAGCAGCTTGAAGACCCCGCCCCCTGCCCCAGACTCACATTTTATGTCCTGGCAGCCATTTTGTGCTGCTTGTGACTGCTGGGAATAATGTTCCAGAACCTTCTCTGATTCCTCAGTTGAACAGAGGCCTCTCTTTCTCTCTGAGGCTCCAGAGTCAGAAGGAGGCCAGGCTCCTTGGGTCAAAAGGAAGGAAAACTGTGTCTCTTTGTGTGTCTTTTGTGTCTCTTTTCTGAGAAGGTTTTCTTATTACGCAACTCTGCTCCTTCTGGGGAACAAGGGTTTTAAAAGGGACCAGAAGTGGTGAGAACAGTTTTAATACAAGCCTTATTCTTCTTCTTCATAAACATGGGGCTTTGGCTTCTAAGAGGAGGACTGCTCCCTCAAAAGGGCAAAAGTAGCTCCTTTGGGAGGTATTGAAAGTCTCCCCAGTTTCCTTATTAAGAGATGTTTATGCATGAAGGAAGTTGACAAACCAGACCATCTCACATTACCAAGAATGAAACAAACAAACAACAACAAAAATAAGGATTAGACAGAAAAACAAAGTGCTTAGTTTTGGAAAGCAAAACCATTATTAAGAGGCTAAAAACCAGACTTGGCTGCTTCGACCCTTTTACAACCAGCTCAGGCTGTATCTGCACAGCAGAAATATTCCAGTTTGAAACTGTGTTAACTCTCCTGGCTCCTTCCTGTGGAATCCTGGGATTTGTAGTTTGATGCGGCACCAGAGATCCAGAGCCACCCAAGACAAGGCTCTCCAGGGCTCTCTTGGCCCTCCTTTGCTTGCGAATACAGTGGGCCCCTGGTATACGTGGCGGATCTGTTCCGGACCCCTCCCCCCCACGTATACCAAAATCCGCGTATGCTCAATTTCTGTTAGTCTTTGTTTTCACAAGGCTCTGTGGTTTTGTTGACAAGAGATTTATTATTATTATTATTATTATTATTATTATTATTATTATTATTATTATCCCATTA
>NW_024839718.1:0-594 GCF_019175285.1 Sceloporus undulatus
AACTTGCCCTCCCAACCCTTGCCCTTTTTATATCACCTGAAATATATCATAGATGCATCTCTTAGTTAGGGCTATTTTCCATCATGTTTAAAAGAAGCGGTGCTACGGCCCTTTATGGAAAAGCCCTCCCTAGATCCCTTGGAGATGAACAATTACAGACCGGTCTCCCATCTTCCATTTCTAACCAACATAATTTTGAGGGCAGTTGCTCTTCATCTCCAAGCGGTCTTGGATGAAACAGATTATCTGGACCCATTTCAAACTGGCTTCAGGATGGGATACGGAGTCGAAACTGTTATGGTTGACTTAGTAAATGATCTTTGCTTCAAGGTGGGATGTAACTTACCAAACTTTAAGCTGTATTATTATGCAGCTTGTTTCAAATGGCTAGAAGAAGGGTTCAAATTAGAAAACAAGAATTTATTGAATATAGAAAAAGCTAACCTCAATATTGGTATCCATGCATATATGTGGTATACAAAACCAAAAGATAACAATACTTTTAACCATCATGTTATAAGAAGATCATTGCTTAAAGTATGGTATAAAATGAGACATCAATTTTGGGTCTCATCGCAAGAAGCCTATTACAAT
>NW_024839718.1:694-1152 GCF_019175285.1 Sceloporus undulatus
AACTTGCCCTCCCAACCCTTGCCCTTTTTATATCACCTGAAATATATCATAGATGCATCTCTTAGTTAGGGCTATTTTCCATCATGTTTAAAAGAAGCGGTGCTACGGCCCTTTATGGAAAAGCCCTCCCTAGATCCCTTGGAGATGAACAATTACAGACCGGTCTCCCATCTTCCATTTCTAACCAACATAATTTTGAGGGCAGTTGCTCTTCATCTCCAAGCGGTCTTGGATGAAACAGATTATCTGGACCCATTTCAAACTGGCTTCAGGATGGGATACGGAGTCGAAACTGTTATGGTTGACTTAGTAAATGATCTTTGCTTCAAGGTGGGATGTAACTTACCAAACTTTAAGCTGTATTATTATGCAGCTTGTTTCAAATGGCTAGAAGAAGGGTTCAAATTAGAAAACAAGAATTTATTGAATATAGAAAAAGCTAACCTCAATATTGGTAT
>NW_024839719.1:0-1152 GCF_019175285.1 Sceloporus undulatus
GGCAGCTTAGAACAAAATTAAAAACCAGATGCAAACTAAATAAAAATGATAATACAATTAATACCATGGCTTTCATGACTAGTATCATAATCTTGTGCTCTTGACTATGACTGAATAGCAGATCAGATTTCAAATCTATTGAATTTCCACCAATTCCAACTGTGTAATAATAATAATAATAATAATAATAATAATAATAATACTTTGTCAGTACAGCCAGGAACTTCAAAGTTATAGAAAATAATAAATAACAATAAATAAAACTTTGATTTATATCTCGCCTCTCTGTTGATGACAATCGAGGCGGCTTACAAGTTAAAAATTTACGTACAATCCCATATCCCCAGAATACCCATATATACTCAACTATAAGTCAACATCATGTATAAGTTGAGGGCAGGTTTTGGGGCCAAAATTATGGATTTTGATATGACCCTTGGATAAGTCGAGGGTAAAACTTAGGGACATGCAACAAAGAATCTAAATGATGAAGCAATGGAAAAGGATGCCTAAGAACCTACAAAATACTGGCAGGTATAAAGGTTTTGGCTTACACTAAATGCTGGATGGAAGAGAGAGCAGAGGGAGGTCAGTGCTTCCAGGACAGATTGCAGTCTTATTTTTCACCAGGGAAAGGTTTCCTTTTTAATAAAAGTTAAAGTATAGTATTGACCCGTAGATAAGTCGACCTAGGTTTTTGGTGTCAATTTTTTGACTAAAATTTCTAGACTTATACATGAGTATATACAGTATATTACTATCAGCCATCTGACTGAATCGTTCAGACAGAGTGGATTTCCTCTTAATGAAAACTTTGCGTTAAGAGGAAATTCTCTCTCCCTGAACGATTCATTAACACTAGAGGGAGCCGATGATTCCATGACATTGAAGAAGCACACCAGGTGTTCATCAATACAATTTATTGAGTAGCCCAAGGGCCGTTTCAAAATACTAGTAACATAATAAAAAGCAGTATCACACAGCTATATATAAAATGTAAATACAGTGCACTAGGTGCAAAAAACCTCCATACAATATGCATAACCTAAGCGTGCACCAGAACCAGAACATGCACTACTTGTCTACAGCTTGTGTATATCTAAATGATATACAATATGTGCTAAAGGATATACTAGTAAACAGATAAAATAA
>NW_024839720.1:0-1152 GCF_019175285.1 Sceloporus undulatus
TCCATAACAGTAATGATGGCAAGGCTGCTTAGCTGAAAGTTTGAGACATGACCATTGCAACCTGAGGCTGATGCTCCTTGCCTGAAGGATTGAGACTGGCCCATTGCTACTTCAGTCTGATGCTCCTTGGATGAAGGATTGAGACGGTACTATTGTGACTTTAGACTGGTGCTGTATACCTGAAGGATTGGGACGGGCCCATTGCGTGTCAGAAACAGTGTATAAGGGTTCTGTCATAAAGAGTAAAAATAGGGTTTGATTATTAGAATTAAAGTAGGAGTTATAGTTGTAGTTCATAGTAGGTAGTGTGGAGTGACGGGTTATAGAAAGCATGTAGTGCGAAATGATAGGAAGACAGATGGAGTGGCTTTTAGATGAAGGAGGGCGTTTGGAGAGGGAGATGGGTTTGCAGCTGGAGACTGGTTATCAAGGAGGAGTGAAGCTGGGTTGGGAAGACCGCTCTTCAAGGTGAGGCTGTCTGGGAGAAGGGAAGGGAAGTATAGACAACCTTGGTATCTATGCAACCTCTGCTTGTGTTGCTTTAGCTTGGGAATTGGGGGCTGGCTTAGGGATGGTTTGAGCAAGTTCCTTTGGCCTTCAGACTTTGCAAAAAGGTGTTAATAGATGTTTCTGCCTGGATTCATCAATAAAGCTTCTTTTGTTTCAAATGAGTTTTATTTTTTGAGCACAGGACTGACTCTAGATCTCACATTGCAACTTCAGGCTGATGCCCCTTTCCTGAGAGATTGAGACTGTCCCATTGTGACTTCAGTCTGCTGTTCCTTACCTGAAGGATTGAGACAGGACTGTTGTGAGCTCACCCTGAGGTTCCTTGCCTGAAAGACTGAGATGGGACTATTATGACTTCAGGCTCATGCTCTTTACCTGAAGGATTGAGACTGGCCCACTGTGATCTCAGTCTGAAGCTGCTTTCCTGAAAGACTGGGAATGGCTCATTGTTACCTCAGGCTGATTCTTGTTGCCTGAGAGATTGAGACGGGCCCATTGTGACTTCAGGTTGGTCCTAGGTTGGTTACCTGAACGAATGAGACTGGCCCATTGCGATCTAAGACTGATGCTCCTTATCTGAAGGATTGACACTAGATCATTGTGATCTCAGGCTGATGTTCCTTCCCTGAAGGATTAAGATGG
>NW_024839721.1:0-1152 GCF_019175285.1 Sceloporus undulatus
TTTTGGGTAGCTTTCCCTGATTATCGTTAATTTTATTCCCAGAGGTCCGGTCTAATTTAGGTTCAATCACTCCATTAAAGTCTCCTAATATGATTATGTGTTCATAATCAAATTCCGCTACTTTTCCGTTCAGTTTAGCATAAAAACCATTTTTACTTTCTTGCGGACCATACACACCTATTATCAAAATTTTCCTACCACACCAGGAGATTTCCACTCCAATGAATTGTCCATCTTTGTCATTAAATATTTCTTTAGATTCTAAATGTTCTTTAACATATATTAGTACCCCTCTCTTACTTTTATCAATTGAACTTATGTATTCTTTCCTAGTTTATTATTCTTTATCAATCTTACATCTTTTGTTTTTATATGTGATTCTTGTAGGCAAATAATGTCCAAATTCTTTTTCCTCAGATACTGAAATACCCTCTTCCTTTTATTAGGTGAATTCAAACCTTTTACATTTAGCGATAAAATTTTCATCTCTTATTGTTTCTCTTTTAACTCAAGTAACAGATTCAATTCCTTTCTCAATAAAAAAAAATCTAAACGGTTTTCCAAAAAGAAATTTAAGCTTTATTTAAATATTATGATTTCTGCAATTCAGAAATAGAAATCAGGTAAGTGTTAGACTAAAAGTTTGATTATCTAATAATATAAATCTAAAAAAAGTTCCAAAATTTTGTGTTTGATTCCTTTTATTTTACTCTTCGGTATTCCTTTTTCCTTTTTCCAAGTAGACTTCTTAGTTTCCTGCTATTCCTCAATTAGGTCCTCCTCTCCTTCTTCCTCTTCCTCTCCTCCTCCTTCTTCTGGTTTACCTTTATTTACCTCTTCTCCTCTTCCTCCGTCAGGTCCTTCCTTCAGGCCTTTCAAGAACAGTCTTGCTTTTTCAGTTGAGTTCAATCTAACTTTCTTTTGTTTCCAGTTCACAATAACGCCTTCCAGATCGTCCCATTTGTAAAGGATTTTCCGTGCCCTTAGTTGCTCAATTAAAAAACTGTATTCTTTCCTTCTTTTGAGAATCTTTCCAGGGATATCTCTCAGGACTGTGATCTCTTTGTCTTCTATTATCAATTTTGTAGTATAGCTTTGTCTTAGAATTATTTCTTTAGTCTGTTTCCTGACAAAATAGATCACCACGTCCCT
>NW_024839723.1:0-1152 GCF_019175285.1 Sceloporus undulatus
TGGAAGCCAAAGTCCAAAACACACTGCAGAAATAATCCAGTATGAGACAGATTTAACTGTCCTGCTCAGTTCTAGCAATGTTTTGAGCTGCTTTCCAGAGTCCCTTTGCTGGGAGAAAGGTGGGATATAAGACAACCAAATAGTAAAAATAGAAACAGTAACTCTGGAAACTGTAGTTTTCTGAGGCATTCAGCCTTCTCCGTCAGCGAGTGACGGAGGCACAATAAACAATAATCCCCAGGATTCCCTAGCACTGAGCCAGGGCAGTTAAAGGGGTCTCAAATTAGATTGTGGACCCCAGATGGCTAAACTGAGGCCGTCGTACTTTGGCAACATTACGAGAAGGCACAAATCCCTGGAAAAGACAGTAACAATACCTGAAAAAAGATGTCTTAGCATGTCCAGTTTATTATTATTATTATTTCTGGTACGGAGAAGAGCGCTTACAATACTATGGGTATCAAAAAAGACAAACAGATGGGTCTGGGAAGAGATAAAGCCAGAAGCCAAAAATGATTAAATTGAGGTTACGTACTTTGGCCATAAAATATACAGGGGTGGCTGGCCACTGAGTAGATTTTTGTTTGTACTTTGGACATATAACAAGAAGGCATGGATCATGGGAAAAGGCAAGAAAGAAGAAAAGGTAGAAGGCAGAAGAAAGAGAGGAAGGCCACAAGCCAGAGGGATGGACTCAGCCAGAGAGGTCATGGAGATGGGCCCGAGTGGCTTGGAGATATCCCATCCAGAGTTTAAATAGCCCTGTTTAAATATCTGAAGGGATGTCATATTGAGGAGGGAGCAAGCTTGTTTTCTGCAGCTCCAGAGAGTAGGACCCGGAGCAATGGATGCAAGCTCCAGGAAAAGAGATTCCACCTCAACATTAGGAGAACTTTCTGAGAGTAAGGGCTGTTCGACAGTGGAACACACTCCTTCCTCAGAGTGTAGTGGAGTCTCCTTTGGAGGTCTTTCAACAGAGGCTGGATGGCCATCTGTCACTGGGGAGGCTCTGATTGAGAGTTCCTGCATGGCAGAATGGGGTTGGATTAGATGGCCCTTGCAGTCTCTTCTAACTCTACGATTCTATGATCGACTCCAGATTGTGGCACCAGAGCTCTCCGGCAGAGAAGGCTAAATGTCCCACAAAACTAC
>NW_024839724.1:0-1152 GCF_019175285.1 Sceloporus undulatus
AAATAGATTTTATTACTGCAACTTGATTAGTTATTATCAACATTAGAGTTCATGTACTTGCAAGTACTCATGCACTCATGTATTCTGATCTCTAGAGATGCCAACTATCATATAGAATACGACAAAGTATATATTGAATTCTGTTCAAGTGCCCAGTCTGTGGTTTAATGTAAATCAGTAGTATTTGGGGGGGGGGGGGGTTTACTGCCTCCTTTCTTCTTGGGTGACAACCCTAATGCCCCCAATGCATATTTCTTGACATTAGCTCTACTGTTCTACTGCAAATTCAAAAGGACCAGTTTCAGTCTCCGTTCCCTTTGCATAAGAAGCCTCTCACCTACGCCAATTTTGGAGCAAAGGCTGGCACTGGGCAAGAAGGTTCTTGGTCATTGATCAATTGGCTGCTTGGCTGTTCCTCCCAAGGTGATTGGGTGTAAAGGGAGAAACTTCTCCCCAGCTAGGAAGGACTCTCAATACTTCTTCACTGGGGTGGATAGGGGTACAGCCAGCTTCCCACTTTTCTCCCTGGGGAGGAAGAACTGTCAGTCAGAGAGAGGTGAAGGAATCTTTCAAAGAATCAACCCCAGGTGCTCTTCCTTCTCCTTCCCCAGAGATGTGCCTTTCCCATACGGTGTTGTCGTCCCCACCACAAACATTATTTATTCTTAGTTTTTTGTGGTTTTTTCGGGCTATGTGGCCATGTTCTAGAAGAGTTTATTCCTGATGTTTCGCCAGCATCTGTGGCTGGCATCTTCAGAGAATACTGACCTGGAAGAGAATGTGTGTGTGTGTGTACACACACACATATACATATACTGTGTGAACCTGGGTGAGGAGGAGTGATTCCCATGTTAATCTGTGTATTGTTCTGTTGCTGATGGCAGGGTCTCAGAGTGGGAAGATATGCAAAAGCGGATTAGTATCTGCTAATTGGTGATCATTGTCTGCTGGAAAAGCCCCTGACCCTGAGTGGTTTCTCATTTGCATTTGCTGAGTCCTGGTTTTGGTGTTCTTCAGGACTGGTAGCCAAACTTTATTTACTTTAAGGGTTTCTTCTTTCTTGTTAAAGGTGTCTAAGTGTTTGTGGATTTCAATGGCTACCCTGTCCATTCTGACCTGATAGTTGTTGGCATGGTCCAGAATTTCAGTGTT
>NW_024839725.1:0-1152 GCF_019175285.1 Sceloporus undulatus
TTAAGCAAGCCATACATTATTAACTTTAAACAGGGATGGTAATTGTCCAGCCCTTTATTTGTTACCAGACTGCAACTACCAACAGGCCTAGCCAGCATAACTAGTGGCGAGGAATGCTGGGAATTGCAGTCTGAAAAGGAACAACTGTCTGAAAAATGTATTCCCAGGGGGAATACATTTGTTCCTAAGGGCTCTCATCAAAGTCTTAAGCAATGATGACCAAGCCTGTCCTCTCTGTCTGGTGTACAGAACATTACACAAGCAGCACCTAAAAGCCACAAAGTAGTGATACCTTTATTTGTCCAACCAAAGTGCACAAAATACATTTCACCTAGGCAGAGATCACAGATCTCTTTGCTTCCATTTCTAAGCTACCCTAATAAATAAGAATTAAATTTGGGTCCTGCTCAGGGTGTCCCATAGGCAATGGTGAGCCATTGAGGGAAATGTTTGCTATGGACTACGCCTTCAGTCTGATTCCATGTGGCTTGTTATGTGCTCTTACCTAAAGTTTTATACAGAAATGGTTCATCCTCATAGGCCACACATGGTGAAGACGAACCAGCTTAGCCTTTGGTTTGTTAACCTTTTGATTAGGAAGAAATCTCTTCACTGGGTTGTGGGGTAGAAATCACATTCTTCTGAAGTTAAATAAATAACCTCTCTACAACCAGATTTAGTGTCGGGAGATGCCTGACTGCCTGATCAATTTGTTCCTCTTTACTAAGGGGGCATTCACATTCATTTTTTTTGTCCCAAAAAGATGCGGATCACTGTTCTTATGCATATTAGGTTTGTTGTTCCCATTTTGTTTTGGGTTCACATATCTCTATGAGTCATTGTAACCCCTTTGTTATTCACACATGCCATTATTGTGGGATAAAATGGGGCCGCCTCCATTCCCCTGAATAATACAGTGTGATCCAAATTGATTTGGAAGCTTATCCACACTGCTGAGGATGCAGATTGATGTGAATCTTTCAGGAAAACTCAGAGGAAAAATCCAGTATCAAATTTCCCGAGTTAAGTGATTTTTTTCCCCTCCCCAAGTGCATCGAGTGCATTCAGGATGTGTGTGAACAACAAGGATTCAACCTGGATTCAGCTTGGATTATTTTTGTAGTGTGAATGGGGCCTAAGGATCACCCACCC
>NW_024839726.1:0-1152 GCF_019175285.1 Sceloporus undulatus
CACATGTCTCCACATGGATGTGGCTTACATCCAAATGAAAGAGCAGCTGAGACGTTCCTCTGCAAGTCATGGAAGTGGCTGATGAAGCACCCTGGATCAACAGGATCGCGGCTGGCATGCATGGGACCTCTTTCTGTCCCCAGATCCTTTCAACTACCCTTTTCCTTTTGCAGTTTCCAGAAAGGAACACCTCCCACCCCTTCTTCATGCATACCTCCAACATGAGCACCAGGTCAAACTTGTTTAGATCTTCTAACAACAATCTCTGAAGCATCCATTTGAACGCGTCCATAGTCTGGCAGTATAGGGCCTGAAGCAGAGAGAGGCAGCCAGGCTCAGCATCCCTCAGCCAGAAGAGGGGCTGGAGAGTCTGGGCCAGGTGAGGAGGTCAAGAGGAAGGCAGCAGCTAAGGCCCGGCCAGGCACCACTCACCTGCCCAATCCCCAGCCCTTCTGCCAGCGCAAAACGCACAGTCCCATAGCCGACACATGGCTGAGTGAGAGTCCAGGAGGAGGAGAAGGAGGAGGGTACATCATCGCTGGAGATCTGAGGGATGATGCCTCCCATTCTCCTGGCTGTGAAATTGGAGCCAGATGCTACTGAGGCATCTCTCCCTCTCTCCACTTCGGGCTACAAATTGTCCTTATAAAGTGTGGAATGGTTGTGAAGTCGAATGGTTGTTTGCATCCTGTCTCAAGAAAGGACGCTGTAGCTGATGGCACCAAAAGCCACTGACACCCTCCCGCTCTCCGCTTCCTGGCACAGACCATGGAGTTTATCAGACGCGAGTTTTTGGTGATTTTTCCTGCCCAAAGAGTCACTTTTGCGCAACCAACATTGCGCAATAAAGCGATAATGCGATGTTCTTCCAGACATTCATTTCTATGGGAACCCGTTGCACAACGTTTCCGTAGTTTTAGTGTCATTCCTCCCCTTTTGGGGCATTACGGGGAAAAAGGAAAGTCCGGCATTTGTCTCCAGTTATCCTTTCTCATGCGTTGCGAAATGGTTTGGTGTGGTAGGAAGTAACGCAACACGACGCAAAAGTTACTGATTGCAAAGTTCCCATGATGCTGAGCTGCTTTTTCACCCCATTCCCTTCCGGTGGCCTTCCTTTTTCAGGGCAACCCTGGGGGAGGGGGTTTTGAGTGT
>NW_024839727.1:0-1152 GCF_019175285.1 Sceloporus undulatus
GGGGGGGGGGGGTTAATGCCAAAAAAAAACTTATGTAAAGTTGAAAAGGATTTTGCTGCAGCTTTATTCTTCCTGATGGTGTTGGAAAACACTCCCCCCCCCTTTTGGGAAAAGAAAAATGAATATTATTATTTCCATTCCTACACATCTAAAACAGAACTTTTGGGTTTGTTTGTCTTACCTCTTCAATTCTGAGCACTTTGTGTCCACTGTTTTCCACATGCTATCTCTCTCATCACCGACAACTTTCATGTTTAGAATTCTCATGCTAGATTTGACACACCAATATTGTATATTATGAACATTAATATAAAAGGAGAGGGTTAATTACTATGGAAGATTTATACATGAGAACAGAATTATATTAAAAATAGCCCAACGGCTGAGAACTTAATTGCATAAAAGTCAAGTATGGCAGAGAGTACAAAGCCACTGCTACCGTGGAGGTGATATCTGAAGGCACACAGCACATTTCATGGCCTACCTAGCTAGAAAAGGAATGAAGAGATTTCCTCTTCCTTGAGGTGCTGTCAAAACACCTTCCCAACAAAATATCAAAAGGAATATACAGGCTAATTTTCACAGGCTTTTATAATTAATTCTGTGGTATCACTTACTGAAATATTCTTAGGCCATATGTTCAAAAGTTCTTTAGATAAGGCATAAATTTAAAACCTCAACCACAACAAACAATATTGACTTGTTATTAAAAGGAAGCTCCACTAATCCCATTCTCACTGCCGCATGATTAAAGGTCCATACAAAGGAAGAGGTTATCCTAGCAAGAAAGTTTTACTTAGAAGTTTCAAATCAACAGGTGCAGAACAAGATGAATGCATGTATACTTTCCAGTATCAGTTGGATGGTACACTTCAGTAAAACAAAGTAGATGAAGTCTTCAATTTCTTTTATCAGTTTACTTTGAACACCAAGACAAAATGATAAAAATAAATACACCAACATATGACAAAAATATTATATTCAAAAGAAACCTCTCCAAGGATTGTAATGAATGGTATAAATAAACCCCCCCTTTCTTTTCCAGTGAATAAGGTCCCATGTCTCATTCAGGGGGTACTGCAACGACCATAATAGCATTCCTACTGCTGCAAGGCATGAAACAAAGATGCCATTTTGGACCCAATAACTGAG
>NW_024839728.1:0-1152 GCF_019175285.1 Sceloporus undulatus
CCAGTTTACTCTGCCGTATGCCAGCATTGGCTATATGGCCCAGATGAGTTGCTGACAACTGAATCCCTGAAGTTACCTTCCTTGGTGACTGGAATATATATTGAATGCTTCCAGTCAAAGGGCCATTGTTTTGTTTTCTATATTTGTTGACAGATTTTTAGTTAGAACTTGAGTGAATTCTGCCTCTGTATGAATTCTGTCTCTGTATGAAGTTGAAGGCTATGTGGCCATTTCTAGAAGAATTTATTCCTGACATTTTGCCTGCATCTGTGGCTGGCGTCTTCAGAGAATGGTGCATGGAGGTGTGTGGTGTGACCCTGTCTCTGTAATTTGGAGCATATCTATTGGTACACCAGTGAATTATTCCTGGTAATTTATTTCACCCAAATGCTTTGAGCGTAGCTTCCATTTTACTTTCTAAAACTGTGGGTTCAGTTTCAAATGGTTCTTCCATCATTTTTAAAATTTCTTCTTATAAAATAAATAATAAATTGTTTATTTATAAACCGCTTTTCCCAGGATCAAAGCGGTGTACAATGTAGAAGTAAATACAATATAAAACAAATGACATATTAAAAATACACATCAATGCCCATTAATTCCACAAATATTGGCTAAAAGCATTCCACATTATTAACATTACAATTATAACTACCTACATCATTAAAAGGGAGGGAAACTTTATTACAAGGAATTGGGGGGGTAGGCTTGTAGGAAGAGGTAAGTTTTTAATGCCTTTTTAAAGGCTTCCACCGTCCCACTAAGGCGGATCTCTTCGGGTAAGGCGTTCCAAAGAGAAGGCGCTACTGCCGTAAAAGCCCTTTTCTGGGTAGTCGCCAATCTCACCCTTGGATGAGTGAGTACCAATTTTCCTTGAGATGCCAAGATGACTAAAGTGAGTGTCATATTTTGGGATCTCATGGGAAAATAGTAAGGAAGGTAAAAAGCAGTAGGAAAAGAGGAAGAGTGTACTACACTGGACTAAAGGCCTGTACACATAGGCCAAAATGCCTGTTTTCTATTCAGCATCATGTCGTCCTGTGCGGACAATGTAGGCCATTATCCCTGGGCTGGGATCAGCCAGCCTGGACACTGATCTGGCAGTCCCAGCCTGGTTCTGGCCCAAAGTGGCCTTAATCTAGTTAAAAAAAA
>NW_024839729.1:0-1152 GCF_019175285.1 Sceloporus undulatus
GTCTCCTTCCTTAGAGGTCTTCAAACAGAGGCGGGATGGCCATCTGTTGGGGATGCTTTGATTGTGATTTCCTGCATGGCAGGGGGTTGGACTGGATGGCCCTTGTGGTCTCTTCCAACTCTATGATTCTATGATTCTAACACCTAGGCCTAACAAATCTAGGAAGATATGGCAATTGCAAACAGAAAACATACACTCTAGAATGCACCACCGGTTTAAAAAAGATGAAGTAACTAGTAGGTGATGGAGAATACCTTTCCTGAGCCCCCAGAGAGCTGCTGTGAGTCTCAATAGACAATATTAGGCTATATTGATAAACAGTCTGATGAGATATAAGACAGATATGGCAGGCATGTTTATAAGGACATGGAATTTCTCTTTCTGACTTTCTCAGGATTTCATCATATTCTCAGTCTCAGTGAAAGGAGTGCAGAGCCCAACATATTTTTAATCACCCAGACTCATTAATCACTCATAAAAAGCCAAGAAGCCAATCCGGCACTATTCACAAACTTCTGAAACTGGAATGCATTCTTATGTAAGAATGTAGGAGGGGCTTTGCTGGGTCAGGCCAGCACTCTGCTTCTGGCAGTGGCCCAGGCAGTTGCCTTCAGGTAGCCCAAAGTAGGGTAGAAAAGTTATGGCCTCTCCCCAGCAGATGGACCCCTGAAACCTGGAGCTTAGCCTAGCTAAGATAATTGGAAAACTCAAGAAAAGTGAGAGAAAAAGGGCACAAGTTCAGTTAGGAAGCTTACTCAGGCCACCATTATTCATGGGCTGTTGGGAAACCGAAGACAACACCCCTGCCATATGTATTAAGAGTGTCTTAAAAAGGAACTTGTTGAAAAGCCACTCCCCTGCCCATGACTCTCAGAACAAGATGAATACATCAAACATGTTAAATTTTATATGAAGCTGGGGCTGAGTGCAGCTGCTTTCTGGGCCTGCGAGACAGAAACTTTTCGCAGTACTAAAGCAATGCAATAGGCACTCAGTGAAGGAAATGCACTTCTTACAAATTTCCGAATTCTATCTGGTGGAGTAGGGGAGAGGGAAGAAGGCTGTCACATCTAGCAAAGAGTCTGTTGAAAATATACTTCAAGCAAATCTTTGCTGAAGAGCAGAAAATACAGCCTGATCAATATGATATGA
>NW_024839730.1:0-1152 GCF_019175285.1 Sceloporus undulatus
CATGACCATTGCAACCTGAGGCTGATGCTCCTTTCCTGAAGAATCGAAATGGTACCATTGTGACTTCAGGGTAGTGCTCTTTACCTGAAGGATTCAGACTGGTCCAATTTGAACTCAGGCTCATTATGACTTCACGTTGATGGTCCTTGCCTGAAAGACTGAGACTGGCCCATTGCAACCTCAGGCTGATGCTCCTTGCCTGAAAGGTTGAGACGGGAGAATTGTCACTTCAGGCTGGTGCTGTATACCTGAAGGATTGGGACTGGCCCATTTCGTGTCAGAAACAGTGTATAAGGGTTCTGTCATAAAGAGTAAAAATATTAGGGTTTGATTCTGAGAGTTAAAGTAGGAGTTATAGTTGTAGTTCATAGTAGGTAGTGTAGAGTGATGGGTTATAGAAAGCATGTAGTGGGAAATGATAGAAGGACAGATGGAGTGGCTTTTAGAAGAAGGAGGGGGATGGGGTTGCAGCTGGAGACTGGTTATCAAGGAGGAGTGAAGCTGGCTTGGGAACACTGCTCTTCAAGGTGAGGCTGTCTGGGAGAAGGGAAGGGAAATATAGACAACATTGGTATCTATGCAACCTTCGCTTGTGTTGCTTTAGCTTGGGAATTGGGGGCTGGCTTAGGGAGGGGTTGAGCAAGTTCCTTTGGACTTCAGACTTTGCAAAAAGGTGATAATGGATGTTTCTGCCTGGATTCATCAATAAAGCTTCTTTTGTTTCAAATGAGTTTTATTTTTTGAGCACAGGACTGACTTTAGATCTCACATTGCAACTTCAGGCTGATGCCCCGTTGCCTGTGAGATTGAGACTGTCCCATTGTGACCTCAGTCTGCTGCTCCTTACCTGAAGGATTGAGACAGGACTATTGTGATCTCACCCTGAGATTCCTTGCCTGAAATACTGAGATGGGACTATTATGACTTCTGGCTCATGCTCTTTACCTGAAGGATTGAGAGTGGCACACTCAGTCTGATGCTGCTTGCCTAAAAGATGGAGACGGGACTATTGTGACTTAAGGCTGGGGCTTCTTTCCTGAAAGACTGAGAATGGCTCATTGTGACCTCAGGCTGATTCTTGTTGCCTGAGAGATTGAGGTGGGCCCATTGTGACTTCAGGTTGGTCCTACTTTCATGAAAAAATGAGAATGG
>NW_024839731.1:0-1152 GCF_019175285.1 Sceloporus undulatus
AAAATGGTGTCCCTTATAAAAATTGGAAAATCAAGGTTTGATATTTGAAATTTATATTGTTTTTGAACATTTTCAAACCATGGATGTTTGAATCCATGTATAAAAAATCTGTGTATAAGAAGGGCTGACTGTATTTAGAAATCATACACACACACACACACACACACACACACACACATATATATATATATCAATCCATAGGTTAATTGCACATAAAGCCTTTCTGGGGCAAAAAGGCCTTAGCCATGTGGGAAGATACCAAGAATCAAGAAAGATGCAGCCTTGGGCAAGAAGCTGTAGTATGAGGGAATTTGGTTCAAACTGGTTGAATCTGATGATTTTGATTAGGCCCAGATTTGATCTGGAACCTATCTGATCTGCTTTAGCTCCCAGCCTAAGTGGAGATGCAAAAACTTTGGACACCATTTGATCTGAGTTATTATGTCAAAACAACTGTAACTTTTCAACAAAAAAAATAAATAAATTGTAAAGCCATGACAATTGGAGGCATGGTAACTTCTTCAAGGCAAATAATCTATGGCAAATTGCAGGCAGGGGCATCCAATTGTTTCCCTGTTAGCTGCATTGTTTTCTTCCATTCTAAAACAAAATAAAAAAAATAGTGAAATACAGTTTCAAAGAACACTCAGTCAGTTAGGTGTTCACCCTTGCCAGCTCATGTTGCTTTTTGCACTCTAGCATCTATGATGTATATTGATTACTTGTAGAGAAAGAGAGTGTGTGCATAGTACTCTCTCTCTCTCTCTCTTTCACATACTTCAGACAGATACAAGGATGGGAAAAGTAAACTGAAGAGAAAAAAAAACATATTTTTCCAGATGGTTCAGCCCCCTCCCCCAGAACTGGAAGCGTCATACTAGGTTCCCCTAAAATCCTTCCCAGAGTTCAGCATTGAATTTCAGCAGCACTGAAAGTCACAGTTAAAGACTAGTGTCCACACAGGCCAAATAACAGATCCTCCCCTCATCTTTACATTGACCAGTCTGGATGCCACAAGGATCAATCCACAGTTATTAGGAGAACTGTCCTAAAAACATATGGCTGGTTCAGCACCAAACCTGCAGCATACCATCCTTACAATGGAAAAGAAAGAAAGAAAGAAAGAACAGTGGGCAACTATTTACAATGTCT
>NW_024839732.1:0-1152 GCF_019175285.1 Sceloporus undulatus
CATGGAAAAAAGTGAATGCTGACTTATATGGCTTGAGAAAAGGATATGCTGCATTTACAAAAGCCCCTATGCTTTTGAGTCCTGAGCACATGGTTGGTGGCCATTTTGGGTCTATTTCTTCTTGCAGAGTCCAGAGCACATTATCGGTGGCCATTTTAGGAAGAACTTTTTCCATTCAAGTATATGGATAGAGTATTTCTTCTTTCCATAGTAAAGAGGTGTTCAATCTCCAAGTAAATTCACCTTGCTTCTGTTTTATTAATATTTCAATGGGGTTATGGTCTCAGATGATCCTTGGTTTACAATCCATGGATATAACTTCTTTACACAGGGACTTAGATGCCATAAATCAATCAATCCTCGATAGGCTTTTATGTCTTTCAGAAAAATAGCTATATTCCTTAGCCCCTTTATATTTAAATCTCCAGACATCTAACAGTGCATGCTCATCTACTCGTTTATCAAAAGCTTGAGGAAGTTTTCCTTGCGTTCTTTTTATTTTACTCTCAGATTTCCTGTCTATTTCCGGATTGATCACTCCATTCCAGTCCCCCATTATCAAGATTTAATCATAATTATAATTTCTCAGTTCTGAATTCAATTTTGTATAGAACACATCTTTCCTGTCCAATGGTGCATATATTCCTACTATTAACTGTCTTCTTTCCAAAAAATCAACTTCGATGCTCTGTCAGAGAAGATAGTTTTAGCTTTAAATCTCTTATTTACATATATGACCACCCTTCTTTTCCTTTGGCGACTAGCCGATATAAACTCATGACCAAGTCTGTTATTTTTCAGAAAACAAATATCTTTCTCATTAATATGAGTTTCTTGGAGGCTGACCACATCCAGTTTTTGCTTGATCAAAACATGGAAAACTTTTTTACGTTTCTGGGGGGAATTCATTCCCCTCACATTTCAGGAATGTTAAAATATATAACAGCACATCACAATTATTACACAATCTGCAATGAAAGAAGTGTGGAAAACGTTCAGTTGGTTCTGGGCAATTTTCAGTCTGGGAAGGCTTGCCGGAAGAGAAGGGTTTTAGTCCCCTTTTTAAAAGCCTCCAGCGAGGATAGTTGGCAAATTTCTTACAGCGGGTCATTCCATCCTAAAAATGTAAAGGCAAAACCTTGGATCTAGACA
>NW_024839733.1:0-1152 GCF_019175285.1 Sceloporus undulatus
TCTGAGATAGATGATAGATAGATAGATAGATAGATAGATAGATAGATAGATAGATGATAGATAGATAGATAGATAGATAGATAGATAGATAGATAGATAGATAGATAGATAGATGACACACACACACACAGAGAGATGGATGGCAGACAGCCAGCCAGACAGAGATGGATGGATGGATGACAGACAGGGACCCTGCTTGGTCATGCAACCCACTGGTGACCTTGAGAAAGTCACACTCTCTCAGCCTCAGAGGAAATAGGATTCATATGATTCTTATGTGTATGTGTGTGTCTTTGTGGTTTTAAGGAGTTTGTCTGCCTTCCTCTGACACAACTTTTGGGGCTTTGGGGGCAAAGAGGCTTCCCTCCCTGGTTTCCCCTCCCTCCCAGCAGCATGCGGGGGGGGGGGGCACTTGTGGAAGTGACAATTTTGAGGATGCTCAGGAAAGATATTTCTAAGCAAGCAGTGGGGATTTGTCCTCACCCATCTGATAGCCAAATTCAAATCTAACCCTAAATAATGTGCCTTTAACCCCTTGTTGTGCTCTTGTGTGTGTTAACCATTAGCAAATGGGCTTGCTTTTCTGGAATGACAGCACTTTAACCATTTTTGGGATGAAGCACATAGGTCACTGTGTGATAACGACTATTATTGTATATTTAGGCAGAAGAAAGAGTCAATTGTAAGAAAGAAAAGACACCAAAACAATCACAGGCAGTAGAAACAATGACTGTGTAAAGCATCCCCCCCCCCAAAGTAAATACTATCAAAATGCAAGGGTTTCTGAGTAGGTAGCATTTTTCTAACTTCTCTGAAATCACTACTTTTGTCAAATTTAAAAGGGAGAATATTCAACACTTAACCAAATCAGATAAGCCAATAGTCCTGAGCTTCAAGTGCTGAATAGAGATTCTTGGAGATGTCTCATTCACAAAGTCTTCATAAGTCAAAGGTGACTTGACAAGAAAAGTCAGACAAACAAACAAAACATATTTCTTCTAGTTGGCTCACACTACTCATCTAAAATCACAGGTGTAGGGCTGCTATGAAATTCCATGCATTTTTCACAAGATGTCTCTGTGCAAAACTAGTCTTGTCTCCTTTTGCTACACAAAGTACACACATGCAGCAAGCACAGGAGAACAGAATTAT
>NW_024839734.1:0-1152 GCF_019175285.1 Sceloporus undulatus
TGGATGTTATTGGATTCATTAGCTAGATTAATACAGTGCGCCCTTCCCGTACGCGGGGGATCCATTCCAGACCTCCCTCATGTAAGGGGAATACCTCCCATGCTCAAGCCCCATGTGTATAAAACCATGGGTAAGCTTTTGTTTGAACTGCAAGCTACTTGTGTTGTTTCTGAGGACTTTATCACAGATGAGGAATTTCTATTAATTTTGAATGAAAAGAAAGTGGGGCCAGAACGCATTTACGTGAATTCGCTAGTTCAGTGAATTTATGTGAATGCGAATTGCTTTTGAACTGGCTTCCCAATGCCCGAAAATAGCATGCCATTGCCCGAAATTGCGTCTATCATGCAATAACATGAAACCCCATGATTGCACTCAGCCTCACTTCCCATTGCCCGAATTTGCGTGTGGTAGTCTATCATGCAATAACGTTAAACCCCATGATTGCGTTCGGATTGCCATTGGATTATACTTCCAATTTCCCTTGTCTGATAACGTCCTGAGTCAGTCTCAGTCCTTAGGTTTTGACCTCTGAAGCCCTAAACGGCTTGGGTCCAGACTGTCTGAAGGACAGTATCTCCCCATACGTAAGCCAGCCCAAGCACTGAGAGGGTCAGGAGAGGGCTTTCTCTCGGTGCCACCGCTTCCTCAGGTGCGGCTGGTGAGGACTCTGGGGCTGTTTCCAGTCAGTGGGACTCCCTGCCGCCAGAGCTCAGGCCATTCCCCTCCTGCTCTCTTTCTGCCGGCAGCTGAAGGCATCTTTTTTTAGGCAGGCATTCGGTGGGTGAACTTTCTTTGGGTTTTTAACTATGCTGTTTCTAACCTGTGTTTTAATGTTGGTAGTAGCATTTAATAATTTTTTAATTTTTGCAATTCAATGTTTTAGCTCTGTTTTTTGTTGTTGTTGAAAATACTGTAATTTGCCTTGAATCCCACTGCGGAAGAGAGGCGGGATATAAATCCTGGAGCAACGTGGGGTATAAAACATGGAAACAAACAAACAAACAAACAAATAATGGATGCATATAGATACTGTAGATCTTGTGGCACCTTTGAGACTCACTGAAAGAAAGAAATTGGCAGCATGAGCTTTGCTAGACTTCAGTCTGCTTCTTCAGATGCATTTAGTGGAGTGGAAGCACAGTTAGACAA
>NW_024839735.1:0-1152 GCF_019175285.1 Sceloporus undulatus
ACAATAGAACATCAGATAGTAAGCGACAATTATGCGATGCCTGGGAAAGCTTCTCTGAATAGGATGGTTTTCAGCTCCGTTTTGAAGCTGGTTAAAGAAGTGATGGCTCTTGCTTGCTTTTTTACTTTTTTTTTTACTGGGTTCGCCTAAACCTATTTTTGAACCTTCCTATATTTTTTGTGGTAGGGTTGGGTGGGATGTGTGACCTCAGATGTAAACCACATTTACAGCAAAAAAAGGAAAGAAACAGAAAATAAACTCGTTCTTCTCTATCATCTCTGTGACCTAAACATATGAGCAAATAGAAGGCTAAAGCATGCACCTTATGGCGGGTTACAGACCGCCCATTTGGGGCGGGCTGTACTCGCCCCTTTCCCCGGTGTATTGGGGCCTCAGCTACCAGAATGGAAGCCGCTGAGGCCCCGATCTGCCGCTTTTCAGGCTGCAGGGAAGTGGCAAAACGCCGCTTCCCCACAGCCTGAAAAGGGGTGTCCTTGGGGCTTCAAGCGGCAGCTTGGCCCCTTTCTCCCTTGCTTCGCTGGGCGCATCTGAAGGCTGCGCCCAGCGACGCAAACCGGCGCCGCAAACCAGGAAGGAGCCCCTGGCGCGGAGCGAGGACGTCACGTCCGTGCTGCCCTGTATAGAGGTGGCGCGGCCGTGACGTCCTCATGGCGGCGGCCGTCTGGAACGGCCGCCGTAATTTTTTACGCACGGAGTGTGTATTAGGGTTAGGGAGGTGCGGAAGCACCGCACCTCCCTAACCCTAGTACGCACTCTGCGCGTACTTTAATGGCAGTGTGTAACCCACCTATGTCTCCCTCAAATCTGTTCAGTGCTGAAAAACACTGAAGTTACTGTTTTATAGATGTCAAGCAGAGGCACACCAGAAAGGTTTCTGAGGAAGTGTCAGACTTGAACAAACTCAGAATCCATGTGCATCAAAGAGTCCAGTGTGTGAAACAGCAGGGAACTTTATTGAATACACATAGTCAGAAATTTCCCAGTCAGTGTTTAAGCCAGAACTGCCCCTCAACAGCCAAGCAATACATTAAAACCCCCAAAATCCAAACTCCAACCCCACTCCATTCGGCGCCAAATCTGGCACCCACCTCCAATTCCCATACCTTCTCCCTCCCTGCTAGCCAGCCCCCC
>NW_024839736.1:0-1152 GCF_019175285.1 Sceloporus undulatus
ATACAACTCTGTGTGTGGCACTCCACACAACAATGATGTGGGTCTTCTTTTTCTTATTTTCAAATTTCTTATTACACTGAGATATTCCCATGATAGTATTTAAATTACCAAATATCGACCAAATATTAACTATTAATTTAACGGGATTTTATTACCCTTTTCTTCAAATGTTTTAAGACAACTCCATTCCATTTCTAAATCTTCTTTTGATTTCCCTCTTAGTAAAGCAGATACTACATCCATATTTCTAGCTTCATATATCTTAATCAACCAATCTTCGATAGAAGGATTAATTGTAGATTTCCAAACTTGAGCAAATAAGATCCTTGCACATGAGACCATATATAAAACACTTCTATTGTATTTTACTGACTTTATGTTGTGTGTCATGTTTAGTAAAAATAAATTGGGTTCAAAGGGAATATTCATATCAAGAATGTTTTGGATGCTTCCATGAATCCTTTGCCAGAATCCTTGAGCTTTAATGCATGTCCACCAATATGAAAGAAGCGTCCCTCGGGTTTCCCGCATTTCCAGCACTTAGTATTCCCAGTTTTGTATATCAGGTGGATTTCTGGGGGGTTAGATACCACCTCTATAACATCTTGATATAATTTCATTTATAGTTTTGGCACATAGTGAATTTATTTGTTCCTTTCCAAGATTTTCCTCATTCCTCTATACTTATAGTTTTATTTATATCAGGTGCCCATCTTACCATGCTGTGTTTAATAATTTCATCTTCTAGATCTCTTTCTTTGAATAGTTTATAATATTTGATATGTGTTTACCTTTTTGGTCCATCATAATTTTATCTATTTCATTGTTATCCATCGTTAACTCAGGAGCTTTATTGTCTGCCTTAAAACTATTGTTTAATTGGTTGTATAAAAACCAATCCTTCATGTTTCCTCTTTCATTAAGTTCTTCCATAGATTTCATATTGTATTTTCCTTCTGGTGTTTTCTTTATTAAATCTCCATATCTTAGCCATGGAGTATCTTTGTCCTTTCTTCTATTGTAATAGGCCTCTTGCAATGACACCCAAAATTGATGTCTCATTTTATACCATACTTTAAGCAATTATCTTCTTATAACATGATGGTTAAAAGTATTATTATCTTTTGGTTTTGTATACCACATATATGCATG
>NW_024839737.1:0-1152 GCF_019175285.1 Sceloporus undulatus
AGGCAGCTGAAATGTTGCTTCTTGCTCTGAAGAATGAGAGGAACCTTCTGGCATCCAAAAGGCTAACACTCTTTGGATTTATGTCTGATAATATGAATATATACGATTGCAATACCTGTTTATTTATTAAAAGCTTTCATATCATAGCTATGTCCATTAATAGTAGTTAACCACATTAAACAGTACGTAAAACAAAAACATGAAACAAGCTGGACAAGGAAACTGTTACATAGATTTGTAATTGGTTGACTGGCCAAATCCAAAGGATATTCAACAGTGGCTCCTTTTCATCCGGGAGAGAAGTGACCAGTGGGGTGTCCAGTGGGGTTCTGTCCAGGGCCCAGTGCTATTCAACATCTTTATCAATGATTTGGATGACAGAATTGGGGGCATACTTATCAAATTTGCAGATTAAACCAAATTACGAAGAGTAGCTAATACTCCAGAGGACAGGATCAAAATTCAAAATGACCTGAACAGACTAGAAAACTGGGCCAAAGCTAAGAAAATGAAATTCGACACGGAGAAATGTAAGGTACTGCATTAAGGGCAGAAAATGAAACGCACAGATACAGGATGGGGGGCAAGTGGGTGAATGACTAGGACTTCAAGTAGACCACAAGCTGAATATGAGACAACAGTGCAATGCGGCAGCTAAAAAGGCCAATGCGATTTTTGGCTGCATCAATAGAAGTATAGCGTCTAGATCAAGGGAAGTAATAGTGCCACTCTATTCTGCTTTGGTCAGGCCCCACCTGGAATACTGTGTCCAGTTCTGTGCCCCACAATTCAAAAAGGATGTTGAGAAACTGGAGCACGTCCAAAGGAGTCCGACTGAAATGGTGAAGGGTCTGGAAACCATGCGCTATGAGGAAAGACTCAGGGAGCTGGGGATTTTTAGCCTGCAAAAGAGAAATTTAAGAGGTAATATGACAGCCCTGTTTAAATATTTGAAGGGATGTCATATTGAGGAGGGAGCAAGCTTGTTTCCTGCTGCTCCAGAGAACAGGACCTGGAACAATGGATGCAAGCTCCAGGAAAAGCGATTCCACTTCAACATTAGGAGGAATTAACTGACATACTCCTTCCTAGGAGTGTGGAGGATTCTCCTTCCCTGGACAACTTTAAACAGAAGCTGGATGGCCATCTGTC
>NW_024839738.1:0-1152 GCF_019175285.1 Sceloporus undulatus
CTGAAAGATGGCCATCCAGCCTCTGCTTAAAGACCTCCAAGGAAGGAGACTAAACTACACTCCAAGGGAGTTTGTTCCACTGTTGAACAGCCCTTACTGTCGGGAAGTTCCTCCTAATGTTGAGGTGGAATCTCTTTTCCTGTAGCTTGCATCCATTGCGCCGGGTCCTAGTCTCTGGAGCAGCTGAAAACAAGTCATCTCCCTCCTCAGTATGACATCCCTTCAAGTATTTAATCAGGGCTATCATATCACCTCTTCACCTTCTTTTCTCCAGGCTAAACATTCCCAGCTCCCTAAGTCGTTCCTCGTAGGGCATGGTTTCCAGACCTTTCACCATTTTAGTCGCCCTTCTTTGGACACGTTCCAGTTTTTCAACATCCTTTTTAAATTGTTGTGCCCAGAACTGGACATAGTATTCCAGGTGGGGCCTGACCAAAGCAAAATAGAGTGGCACTATTACTTCCCTTGACATAGATATTATACTTTTACTGATGCAGCCTAAAATCGCATTGGCCTTGTTAGCTGCCACATCTCACTGTTCACTCATGTTCAACTTGTGGTCTACTTGGACTCCCAGATCCCTTTCACACATAGTCTCATTCAGCCAAGTGTCCCCCATCCTATATCTGTACATTTTATTTTTCTGCCCTAAGTGCAGTACCTTACATTTCTCCATGTTGAACTTCATTTTGTTAGCTTTGGCCCAGCTTTCTAGTCTATTCAGGTCATTTTGAATTTTGATCCTGTCCTCTGGGGTATCAGCCACTCCTCCTAATTTGGTGTCATCTGCAAATTTGATAAGTATGCTCCCAATTCTGTCATCCAAGTCATTGATAAAGATGTTGAATAGCACTGGGCCCAGGACAGAGCCCTGTGGGACCCCACTGGTCACTTCTCTCCAGGATGAAAAGCTGCCATTGTTGATCACTCTTTGGTTTCGGCCTGTCAACCAATTACAAATCCATGTAACAGTTGCCTTGTCTAGCCCACATTTCACTAGCTTGTTTGCAAGAATGTCATGGGGAACTCTGTCAAAAGCCTTACTGAAATCAAGATATACTATATCCACAGCATTTCCTTCATCTACCAAGGTGGTAATTTTATCAAAAAAAGAGATCAGATTTGTCCGGCATGACTTCTTTCTCTGAAACC
>NW_024839739.1:0-1152 GCF_019175285.1 Sceloporus undulatus
TTTCCCTGCCCCTGGCCCAGAGGCCTATCCTCCTCCTTTGCCTCCTCCTCCTCCTCTTACTCCTTTGCCGCCGCCTCCTCCTCCTTTGCCTCCTCTTCCTCCTCCTTTGCCTCCGCCTCCTCCTCCAAGGCTCCTGACACTGGCCAATGGCAGACTGGGGCTGGAAACTAGGCCAGCCCCTGCTCATCTGCCATTGGCCAGAAGGCTTAGGAGGCGAGCACAGCCCCTTAAGCCCTGCGCACGAGCGCGCAAAAGGGGCGAGCGTGCGCTGCTGCCGGCCATGGCCCAGGCAAGCGCTGCGAGCTGCGCAGCAGCTGCACTGGGGGGAGGTGGAGGAGGAGCGGTGGAGGTGGAGGGCGGCGCCGTGCAGCCATGGAGGAGGAGGTGGGTGGCCGGCCAGCCGTGTTAGCGGCCACGGTAATGGCCGCATGAGGCTGGGCCCGGGACAAAGGCCTCAATTGGGGGGGAACCGGGCTGGGGTAGGCAGGGCCCCCCCAAAAGCGGGTTTGTCCCAGGGGCCGCCGGGATATGGCATCCCTAGTTATCCTTGTTCTGTGTTTCCCTGTTCTGTGGCTACCAGTTTTCAGAAAGATGAACATGAAACTGATACTAACATAATGAATAATGGAGCCCTGGTGGTGCAGTGGGTAAATGCCTGTACTGCAGCCATTCACTCGAAACCACAAGGTTGCGAGTTCAAGACCAGCAAAAGGGCTCAAGCTCGACTCAGGCTTGCACCCTTCCGAGGTTGCTAAAATGAGTACCCAGACTGTTGGGGGCTAATTAGCTTATTTGCTAATTAGCTTACTTGCTGTTCACCGCTATGATCTTTGGAATAGCGGTATATAAATAAAACAAATTATTATTATTATTATAATGAATAACTATGTAACTGGAAATATTTACATACAGTAATTTTAAAGTAGACAAAGTTCTTCAATTTGAGAGAAAGTAGTTTCAGCAGCTAGCTGGAACTCAAAAGGATTTTGGCTTAAGTGAATCACTGTGTCATCCTGATTTGCCAGATATAAGGCTGCAGAACCATTAATGCTTCACTAGAACCATTAACAGCATTCCAAAACTAGGGGCCCCAATATATCATAGTGGTTTTGTAATTCACTGCTTGCTTGCCTGCCTCCTGCCTGCCTCCTT
>NW_024839740.1:0-1152 GCF_019175285.1 Sceloporus undulatus
TAAGCTGCTTTTGAGAGAAGAGCAGAACAAGTTCATTTTTCTAGGACCTCACAAGGAACTACAGTTGGCCCTCCATTTTCACAGGGGATCCATTCTGGACACACACACCCATGAAGTCTCGCGCATATTCAAGCCTCACTGGCTTGAATGTTGAGTGCTGCCAGTCACACTGCCCATTAGAAATAGTGGAGGTAGCCCCTCCGCAGATAGTCGAAGTCATAGATCTCAGATCTGTGAGTTAGGAGAGGTAACTGCAGTTAATATTACAAACTATCTGGTATATGTAGACCCAATCTGAGAGTGATGAATTACAACAATAAAGGCATATATGGCTATATGCCTCAGGTCCACACTATTCGGCAGACAGTTTCTCCTGGTATGAACCGGCCTGGACTCTGAGATCCTCTGGAGAAGCCCTTCTCTCCATCCCAACACCTTCACAAACATGGTTGGTGGGGACACGAGAGAGGGCCTTCTCGGTGGCTGCCCCCTAGACTCTGGAAGTCCCTGCCCAGGGAGATCAGAATGGCTCCCTCCTTGATGGCTTTCTGCCGGCAGGGGAAGACCTACCTGTTCAAACAGGTATATAAGGAATTCCTATAAGGACAGGCTGGGATATGGGACCATTTTAAAAATTTGATACAGTTTCTCTCTCTCTCCCCCCCCCCCACACATATAGTTTTATCTTCTTAATTTTTTTAATTCTTTTAATAACTATCTGTTTTAATACTGTAATAATTTAATTCCTTTTTAATTGTACTGTTTTTAATGCTGTGAAGCCGCTCTGAGTTTCAGTCCTGGGAAAAGAGCGGGATGCAAACAAATATAATAAATAAACAAAGGGTCTGGGATATCAATGCGCAATTAGATATAGCCTAGTTGGATGGCTGTAAATCTCTAAAGTGGTTATCTAAAAATAAAATAGTATTTGGTCTTGAAAAATATCTTAGGTTACACCTAACACAGGACCAGAGAACAGCTTTGACTAGAACCAGATTTGAACAAATGAACTCCATGGTAAGAACAGGGCAATTCCAAAAAATACCTTACTACAAAAGAATATGTATTTGTGGTGCTTCAGCTGTAGAGGACATTACACATATTCTGTTTGGTAGTTGTTTATATGATTAGGAGAGATCCCTTTACTTACAA
>NW_024839741.1:0-1152 GCF_019175285.1 Sceloporus undulatus
ATATATATACACAGATGTACAGATGTATTTGCACAAACACACATGCACACATCCATCTGTTGTTGTACATTGTTTTGATCCGTTGTTCCAGGTGATGCTGGAGAAGAGGCCCTGCCTCCAGCGGAACCAGAGGCTGCAGGCGATGAGGAGAGGGGCTCCTTGCCCAATGCATCGCTCACCTGGAGGGAAAGTACCAGGAAGGTCATTCCCACACCTTCACAAAGGCCCCATTCCCACTCCTTCATTTGCCATGGACAGAACTGGGCAGATTCGGGTGCCCCCATATCGAATCTCCCCGGAAACAAGTTCCTACTACCCTTTACCTCAATTGCGGTAATATACCCCCTGAACTTGATCTGATCATGACCGGGGCTGAGTTCATATTTGCCGGCAGCAGGGAAGGGATGGTTGTTTCCAAAAAGAAAGGGTCCATAGTCCGCTTTCAGAAAAACCGCGCTAAGGGGGATTTGCCCTGGATCTCTTGTGAAAGCCCCTGATTGACTTGTGTTAAAATCGGCACGAGTGTGAACTTCCACCTTTTAAACCAGTTTGGGAACTGGGGTAAAATGTAGTCTGAATGGCCCCTACATTTAAGGGTGAAGGGAGCAAGAAACAACAAGCAAAGTCTAAACACTTCCTTTGACCCTTGCAGAGTTGGAGCGTGTCGCCATCCTCAAACCATCAATGGCTCACCTGCAGCAAGGCCCGGAGCAGCACAGAATGTGGCTATACAACTCGGTGTGTGGCCCTCCCCACAACAAGGATGTGGGTCTTCCTTTTTTTATTTTCAAAATTTTTTATTATACTGAGATATTCCCATGATAGCATTTAAATTACCAAATATTGACCAAATATTAACTATTAATTTAACAGAATGTTATCGCCTTTTTCTTCAAATGTTTAAGACAACTCCATTCCATTTCTAAATATTCTTTTGATCTCCCTCTTAGTAAGGCAGATACTACATCCATATTTCTACCTTCATATTTCTTAATCAACCAATCTTCGATAGAAGGATTAATTGCAGATTTCCAAACTTGAGCAAATAAGATCCTTGCACATGAGACCATATATAAAACAATTCTATTGTATTTTACTGACTTGGTGTTGTGTGTCATGTTTAGTAAAAATCAATTTGGTTCAAAGGGAATA
>NW_024839742.1:0-1152 GCF_019175285.1 Sceloporus undulatus
CCCTAAATAAAACACAAAAACCTATTTCAAATCCCACTGAAGATCTGTTTGATTCAGGAACTGCTATAGATTGGCTGAGTCCAGATGTCACTATTGCCCCAGTAAAACTATTTCACTCTATTGAGCTAAGTACCAAACTCCCCTAAAAGCATAGCACTTGCGTCCCACAACATTCCAGAATTGGCAGTTTAGGATTAGATATTTAGAAACCTTACAAAGTGGAGAACAATAGTGCCTCACTAAAACTAGAAATTTAACGATTCCCCAGGAAGTTGTTATGACAATTAAATTACGTGTGAAAGGGAACTAGGAATGGTAGTAGAGCACAAGTTGAACATGTGTCAACAGTGTGATGCAGCAGCTAAAAAGGCCAATGTGATCCTAAGCTTTATTAATAGGAGTATAGTGTCAAGATCAAGGGAAGTAATAGTGCCACTCTATTCTGTTTTGGTCAGGGTTCACTTGCAATAATCTTGTGTCAAGTTCTGGGCACAACAATTCAAACAGATATTGAGAAGCTGGAGCACGTCCAGAGGAAGGAAACCAAAATGGTGAATGGTCTGGAAACCATGCTCTCTGAGGAATGACTTAGGAAGCTGGGTATGTTTAGCTTTGAGAAGAGAAGGTTAAGAGTGGATATGGCAGCCCTGTTCAAAAATTTTAAGAGATGTCATATTCAGAATGAAGCAAGCTTGCTTTCTGCTACTCCAGAGAAAGGGACATGGAACAATGGATGCAAGCCACAGGGACAAGAGATTCCACTTAAACTTTAGGAGGAACTTCCTGAGAGTAAAAGCTCTTCAACAGTGGAATATACTCCCTCAGAGTTTGGTGGAGTCTCTTTCTTTGGAGGTCTTTAAACAGAGGCTGGATGGCCATCTCTTGGGGATGCTTTGATTGTCTGTTCCTGCATGGCAGAAGATTGAACCGGATGGTCCTTGTAGTCTATTTCAACTCTTTGATTCTATAATTCTAAAGTGGAATCATAGCGCTCTGACAGTGAATTATGAAAGGGCCCTCAGGCTTCACAGGAAGGGCAATGGATTCAGGTTCCTTACCCACAGAAGCCACATTCTCATAATTCTCCATCATAACAGAACTGTACATCAGTTTCTGCTTTTTTGTCAACAGTTTCCATTCCTCCTCAGTGAA
>NW_024839743.1:0-1152 GCF_019175285.1 Sceloporus undulatus
TTTCGGGTTACGAAAGCGGCGGCGGAACGAATTAATTTCGTAACCCGAGGCACCACTGTATAAAAATACCAATAACTCTCTAGGTTCCCCCTCATTTTACAGAGACCAGTCTTTTAAACTCAAGCCTCTGTTAGAAGTATGATTCCCGCACATTCCAATCCTAGCAAACAAGCAGATTCTCTATTATTATTATTTACGTTATTTATACCCCACCCTTCAGCCCTAATGGCTCTCAGAGCTGCTTACAATCATTATTTTTAATAAGACGGTTCCCTGCCCTCAGGCTTGTCAGGGATGATGGGAGTTGTAGCTCTTCACCTCTGGCTCGAACTCACCACCTGGTTGTGCACCGCGCTGACCAGTTTTGGCCAGCCTTCTCACTCTTGCTTCCACAGAAGTCTTCACCCTTCTTCAGGATGCAGCTGGTTCTTGTAGCTTCACCCAAGACACCAGACAACTCAGTAGTCTTATATAAAAGATCTACTTTATTCTACTATATACAGCTCCAAAACTATCCAACATAACAATACTCAACTCCTCACTCTATCCACTCTACAATCCACTACTACAACCCACAAAATACATTGGGATCTATAGTCATTCTTATAGTCAATGCATGGTACCACCCACTGTTGTCTGTTTCCACCCAGTAGGCATGTACATCATTCTCATTGGTTCTTTTTGTTCATCCCACAATTAGTGATTTTATCTTCTCGGCCTTGACCACTTAACAATTGTCAGGTGTGTCCAATTATTCACTATGCATTTCTTGTCCTTGGGATTCAGGACTTGTTAATTGCTTTACCATTTACACCTGTGTGGTTCCCAATTGGCTTCTGCTGAGTCACCCTGACTCTCACATACATTGTTTTATTTCATATACTGTATATCCCATGTTGCTTTTTTTCTTGACAATCCCCTCCGAAATAAAATATTGTATGTGGCTTACAATGTCATCCCAACCATTTCTGTCAACCTTTCATGTTTTTCCACTGTTAGTGCTTTTGTAAACAAATCTGCTATGTTATTTTGTGTCTCTATGTATTTCAACTCTATTTCTCCTTTTTGAACCATGTCTCTTACATTTTGGTACCATACCCCCACATATTTGGTTCTGTTCTTTAAATTTTCTGATTCAGCCATTGCTATACA
>NW_024839744.1:0-1152 GCF_019175285.1 Sceloporus undulatus
GTCTTGCCTGTGTCCCTTTAAAATGCTGAAGAGATTATGTGAGTGGGTCATAGCTCAGTGGAAAGAGAAAGGATAAGTGCCTGGTTTTATTAAAAATAACTTGTAAATTTTAAAATGTGCTTCAGCATGACTTGTTTTTCAGAAACCCATGTTGACTTTTTGCAATTACAGTGGATCCTTGTTATACTCTGGGGTTTGGTTCCAAGATCCCCCGTGTATAACAAAATCCGTGTATGCTCAAGTCCCATTAAGTATAATGACATAGCAAAATGGTGTCCCTTATAAAAATGGAAAATCAAGGTAAATTTATACTTTTTTGGAACATTTTCAAACCGTGTATGCTTAAATCCGTGTATAAAAAATCCGTGTATAAGAAGGGCCGACTGTATGGCATTCCTTTCTAAATGCCTACAGACTCTGTTTCACGAGCTGCTTGCAGGGTATTGTAATTGAAAAGTAAAACTGTAATTTCGCTAGCTTTTTATGTCACAACTATTACCATTAAATTCAGTGGTATACAGAATTACAATTTATGAGTAACAATAGTACAAAAACATTACTAAGGATTCTGTACAGTGTAATATGGGAGGAGGTTAAAGGAGGGGTGACAACATTAATTATTGCACCAGGTAATGCCAACCCTAGTGACGCTAATGCTTCATGCACTCAGTGTTGATGACAATATTATATTATTATTGTTGTTGTATTTATTTATATCCTGCTCTTTCCCCAAAACTGGGACTCAGGGTGGCTTACAGTATTGAAAAACAGTACAGTTAAAAGCATACAGAATAAATACATTAAAATAGAATTAAATTACGACAATATTAAACAAATTACATGTTAAAAGAATAAAATACGGTTTAAAAAGCCCTTAAGACTAGCATGAATATATTCATTACATTTACTGTTGCATCAGGGGACAGGCATCAGGATTGAAATTCATGTTTATGGGGAGGAAACAGTCCAAATGAACATTACCTCTATACCACTTATTAGTGAACTAACACTCCCTTAAAGGGTTTACAACATGTAAACCAATTGCTCTCAACAAGCTGGGTACTCATTTTATTGACCTACGAAAGGATGGAAGGCTGAGTCAACTTTGGAGCCCTCCAGGATCAAACTTACAACGTTGTGGCTGCAGGATCG
>NW_024839745.1:0-727 GCF_019175285.1 Sceloporus undulatus
GGGGCCTGACCAGAGTAGAATAGAATAGAATAAAGTGGGACTATTACTTCCCTTGATCTAGACACTATACTTCTATTGATGCTGGCTAAAATTGCATTTGCCTTGTTAGTTGCTGCACCACACTGTTGACTCATGTTCAACTTGTGGACTACAGTGGTACCCCGGGATACGAAAGCACCGCGTTACGAAATTTCCGGGATACGAAAAAAATCCATAGGAAAAAACTGTTCCGGGTTACGTTTTTTTTTTTCGGCTTACGAAAAAATTTTTTGGTGCTTTTCGGCGCTTTTTCGCACGAAATCGCGGCTTCCAGCGCTAGCGGCTATGGCTTTTTCGGGTTGTGAAATCTTTCGAGTTACGAAGGGCGCCGCGGAACGGATTAATTTCGTAATCCGGGGTACCACTGTACTTAGACTCCTAGATCCCTTTCACACATAAGAGTTTATCGCATGGGGCTTAAACCGCTCCCCAGCGCGTTCTAACGGGGGCGAGCAGGGGCACGCACGGAACACAATGGGCACCAGATGGGGCCCAAAACGCGACTTTATCGCACGGGGGGACGCCGACGCCACCGCCGCGTGTTCCCATTGCGTCCCAATTCGGTTCCAGAGGGTGCCATTTCTGGGGACGCTTTGAAACTTATTAGTTTCATTCAGCCAGGTGTCCCCCATCCTGTATCTGTGCATTTCATTTTTCCACCCTTAATGTAGTAAGTTACATTTCTCCA
>NW_024839745.1:827-1152 GCF_019175285.1 Sceloporus undulatus
TAGAGTTTATCGCATGGGGCTTAAACCGCTCCCCAGCGCGTTCTAACGGGGGCGAGCAGGGGCGCGCACGAAACGCGATAGGCACCGGATGGGGCCCAAAACGCGACTTTATCGCATGGGGGGACGCCGACGCCACCGCCGCGTGTTCCCATTGCGTCCCAATTCGGTTCCAGAGGGCGCCATTTCTGGGGACGCTTTGAAACTTATTAGTTTCATTCAGCCAGGTGACCCCCATCCTGTATCTGTGCATTTCATTTTTCCACCCTTAATGTAGTAAGTTACATTTCTCCATGTTGAATTTCATTTTGTTAGCTTTTGCCCAGCT
>NW_024839746.1:0-1152 GCF_019175285.1 Sceloporus undulatus
AAATTCTGCTTCAGAAGTACTTAGCGCTACGTTTGTTTGTTTTCTACTTCTCCAAACTATTGGACTTTCACTATATTTGATGATCATTCCTGTTACTGACTTCTTGTCTCCTAATTCTGATGCAAACAAACTATCTACAAAACAATCTAAATCTGCGTTACTGCTTCTGATGATTAACTTCTTGTCTAATGTCCCTTTCAAGTATCTCAACAAGTGTTTTACTGCCATCCAGTCCTCAATCTTAGGATTACAAACTCTTCTAGATAAAGTGTTCACCGCATAAGCAATGTCTGGTCTAGTGTGGCAAGAAATGAACTGTAGTGATCCTATGATGCTCCTAAAAAATGTCTTGTCCTCAATATCTTTTGTTGTTGGTTCAGAAATGAAACCAGTTGTCATTGGAGCTTTAACTATCTTGGCATTTTGTAGTCCACATTTTTCAATCAAGTTCTCAATCTTCTTCCTCTGACTTAACAAACAATGTCCTTCTTGTGTCCACTCAACATTAATACCTAAATAAGACTTCAACAAACCTAAGTCCTTCAAAACAAACTTTTCTGATAACTCTCTCTTGACTGACTCTATTTCCTGTTCAGACTTTGCTGCCACGCACAAGTCATCCACATAAATCACTAGCACTATGTCTCCTTTTGTATATACACAAGCATCTGCCATGCTTCTCTTGTAACCTAACTTAACCAACTCATCATTTATGCACAAATTCCAAGCTCTGGCACTTTGTTTTAAACCATACAATGCCTTCTTTAATCTATAAACTTTCTGACTTCCATTCTCCTCAAACCCTTGTGGCTGCTCCATAAAAATTTCTTCATCTAAATTTGCATTTAGATAAGCCGTTTCGAAATCAAAATGTTCAACAATTAAATTCCTTCTTGCTGCTACGGCTAACACCATTCTCAAACTTTCTGGCTTTGCTGTTGGAGAATAAGTCTTGTCAAAATTCTCATGCTGTTGTGCAAAACCCTTAGCTACTAATCTTGCTTTGTACTTACTGCTTCCATCAGGCATTTCCTTTCTCTTATACACCCATTTACAACCTATCACTGGTTTATCCTTAGGTCTATTAACAATTTCAAACACATCCTTGTTCACCAAGCAACTAAATTCACTATCCATTGCATCACACCATCT
>NW_024839747.1:0-1152 GCF_019175285.1 Sceloporus undulatus
AAAAACTGAAAGAAGAAATTGATAAACGGAAAGATAACCAAGATGAAAGGACGATATGGGAACAAAAATGGCGAGAGAGATGCTTAAAAATCAGAGGTCTCCCAGAGATAGAAAATGAAAATATTTTTGATACAATGGTCGATATATTGGCCAAATTCCTAGATAAAGATAAAGAAACAATGGTGATTGAACTTGATAAGGTCTTCCGCGTTAATTCATGGGTAGCCAAGTAGAAAAAACTGCCAAGGGACATCGTTATCTATTTCGTCAGAACCCAAATGAAGGAACAAGTTTTACAACGACACTTCGAGGCCAAACTTATTGTGGACGGGGTGGAATTACAGCTTTTGAAAGATATTCCGAATAACATACTCAGAAAAAGGAAAGAATATATCTTTTTGACAAGAACATTACGAGAACATGGTGTACGATATCGGTGGGAGGTACCGGAAGGTATCTCTCTTCGTTATCGACAGAAGAAAGTTCGTATAACAAATATTCAAGAAGCACGAGATTTTATGGAAGACTTCCAAAAAGACCTTGAACAAGACGAAAAGGCAGGTGAGCAACACCAACTCCAATTTGGTATAAGACCAGACGGTATGACTGACAACCAAAGAAAACAATCTGATCCGATAATCATCAAGGATACAGAAGAAGAAAACATTGAAGATTTAGACCCGGAAGACCCCTCACAAATTTTAGGAGAAGGAGCACTAATTAATGAATAATACAATAAGATATCTATCATGGAATGTAAAGGGCCTAAATAACCCTGGTAAAAGGAACAAAATAAATCATTATTTAGGGAAACAAAAAATTGATATAATATGCCTTCAGGAAACCCATATTAAAAAAACAGAAATCAAGTACAGTATCTAAAATGTCGAAAATTAGGTAGGGAATTTGTAACAGCGGGAGAAAAAAGAAAGAAAGGGGTGGTATTGTACATTAATGAGCGGATATAGACAAAAGAAATTTTTAAAGATACCAATGGACACTATATTGGGGTGGAAATTATATGTAACAATAGCAAAATTTTAGTGGTGGGCATATATTCACCAAACGAAAATAAAGAAAAATTCTACCAAAAAATGAAAAGAATTATGTTGAAATTTGAGTATGAAAATATTGTCATGCTTGGAGATTGGA
>NW_024839748.1:0-1152 GCF_019175285.1 Sceloporus undulatus
CTCTGTTACATATTGATTGACTGATTGAATTTATATGCTGCCTTTTTCTGGAGATGGAACTTAAGACAGGTAACATTACTACATTATTATTCCATCATTACATTACTACTACTTTCCACCTAATTCTAAGGATGCTGTTTCTGTGCTAAACTGGTGTGCTTGGACTGGATGAGAGTGAACAAATGGAAGTTTAATTCAGACAACACAGAGGTGCCCCTAGTTAGTTGAAAGACAGATCTGGGAATGGTTTGCAGTTTGGGAGTGCTCTTGGATTCAGTCCTGAACCTGGAAGACCAGATTTCAGCAGTGACCAGCAGTGCATTTGCACGTATGTAAAGCTTGTGTGTGCCAGCTGTGCCTATTCCTGAGGAAGTCTGATGTGGTCCCAGTGATACATGCCTTCATGACAGCCGCTCTGGATTACTGCAATGTGGTTTACATGGGGTTGCCTTTGAAAAGGGCTCACAAGTTTCAGTTGGCCCAAAGAGTTATAGCCAGATTGTCAACTGTGTTTGGAAGCAGGGGTCATCCTTTGTTTTAACAGCTGCCCTGGCTGCTGGTCCATCTCTTGACTCAATTCAAAGTGCTGGTGATGACCTTTATGACTGTGGAGTCCAGGCTGTTCAAAGGACTATATCTCCCTATTTGAGTTTGATTGAGCTGTTGGGATCTTTAGTTTTTTGTGGGTTTTTTTTTGGGGGGGGGGGGGGGCTCTGTGGCCATGTTCTAGCAGAGTTTCTTCCTGACATTTCTCAAGCAGCATCTGTGGCTGGCATCTTCAGAGAAGGCTTGCCTGGAAAAATTGGGTCTGTATATCTACTGGGTGAGCCTGGGAATGCAGGAGGGATTTGCATGTGTCTTGTTCTGTGCTGATGGCCGGCCTCAGCCTGGGAGGCTAATGCAAAGGAGGATTAATGCTAATTGGGGAGCATGATCTGCTGGGAAAGCCCCTGACTCTGAGTGGTTTCCCATTTGCATTTGCTGAGTCCTGATTTTGCTATTCCTCAGGACTGGGAGCCAAACCTTGTTCACTTTCAGGGTTTCCTCTTTCATGTTGAAATTGTCCAGGTGTTTGTGGATCTCAATGGCTTCCCTGTGAATCCTGACATGGAAGTGGTTGGCATGGTCCAGAACTTCAGTGTTTTCAAACAG
>NW_024839749.1:0-1152 GCF_019175285.1 Sceloporus undulatus
ACTTGTATTGTAACCCAGTAAACCCTGCCTAAATATAAGAAATAAAACTTTGACTGGGTCACATCACATGCAACTTTTATAGGTCCACTGTGCTGAACAGTCCTCAGTCATCATACAATGGCAGATATAATGGGCAAATATAATGAAGTTTACAAAAATCAATGAAGTTTTTTTTTTAAAAAAAACTACATTGACTTGTGTGTGGTTCTTGTCTTCAGTGATAAAGCAATAGATATCTGAGCAGAATTATATCTCTGCGATGAGTAATGGGTTTGCCTCTACAATGGAGTTTGCATAGACCAAGATAAAAGGCTTTATGGTTGAAGATATTGTAGCACTTTTTGTGCAAATGCATATTAACTTTGTAGCCTTATTACCATACCCTGAGATCCCCTATGTGGGCCAAGAGAGAAATATATACATTACTGGATGAGGAAATCTGGCTTCAGATGTTTCCCACCTTACCCCAGCTCTTGCACACAGTCTCACAGTTCTTATCTCTCTGATAGCAATTATGAGTAGGTTTGGAGGATGCACAACACTCTTGATATCCAGGTCCACCCTTAAATTTCCATTTGGTCAAGAGTGGACCAGAGCAGAAGGTGGAGTCAATCAGTTCCCTCTCATTGTTTCAATTGACACCAAAACTGTAAAGAAGTAAAAGAGTCAAAAGGTAAGAGAAAAAGAAAAGTAGTAATGTACTTGTTTCCCATCAAGACACAATTTTCAGTAAAGCTTAAATAAAAAGAAGACTTACTGGAAAACCCTAAGCATTTCAAACCACTAGCTATGGGTTTAGGACAAAAAAGAGAAATCCACCTACCTGAGATGTGTTTCACTAATAGAACATCCACTATGAGGACCACAATTAATTCTGCAAAATGCCCTTATCACATACATCTGATGATGATGATGATGATGATGATGATGATGATGATGATGATGATGATGATGATGACAATGATAGCATATCTGTCTGCTGTAGAGTCCCAAATGGATCTACTGGATTTGAAAAACCTATTTTCCTCCTCTGGCTATCAAAATAAGGCCTTCATATCTCCCTGTGTTGGGTTTAGTTTCTCTGCACAGGTTTCAAAGATGTCGAGGGGAGGGAATATATATATATATATATATATATATATATATATATAT
>NW_024839750.1:0-1152 GCF_019175285.1 Sceloporus undulatus
AAGCAATTTTGAACAAGATTATTTCTGTAGCGTAAAGGGATAGAAGCACTGAAGTCGAATTTTTATCCTGTTAAAATGGTTTTGCTTTTTTTTTTTTAAATATAAGCAGTTTGTTTTTCTGTTTAATCCTCATTCTTGTTGTTTGTTTGCATGTTTGTTTGTTTTATTCTTGGTAATATGAGTTATTCTGGTCTGTCTCCTTCCTTCTTCCCTGAAAATCTATCAATAAGGAAACTGGGGAGGCTTTAAAAACCTCTCAAAGGAGCCACTTTTGGGGGACAAGACTCCTCTTAGAAGCCAAAGCCCAACATTTGTGAATAACGATAATAATAATAATAATAATAATAATAATAATAATAATAATGTGTGTATTAAAACTATCCTCCCATTTCTGATCCTTTTTAAAACCCAGGTTCCCCAGAAAGAGCAGAGCTGTGTAATAAGAAAACCATCTCAGAAAAGAGACACAAAAGACACACAAAGACACACTTCCTTCCTTTTGGCCCAAGGAGCCTGGCCTCCTTCTGACTCTGGAGCCTCAGGAGAGAAAGAGAGGCCTCTGTTCAACTGAGGCCTCAGAGAAGGTTCTGGAACAATATTCTCCACAGTCACAAGCAGCACAAAATGGTCACCAGAACACAAAATGGCCACCTCCACCTCAGCAGTTGGAGATCTTTCTCTCTCTCCTTCTCACTCTCTGCTCCTGGCTCACTCTTCCGCACGCAGAGCTAAATAGAGAGGCAGAAGCTCCTCCCCTTCTTCATTCTGGCCAATGGGGGCAGAGGAGCTGGAAGGCCCCGCCCCCTGCCCCACCCTCACAGGCTCCTCCTGCAGTTAATATGGAACAAGGCAGGAGGGACTGAGGGACCCTGGAGCCCCAGCCACACAGACACTGGTCAAAGGCACACATCCCCAAAGCCTAAGACCCACGAAATGGCAACACTATGCAGGGCAGGACCCTCCTCTCTCTGGCCCTGTGGATGCTGGGAGATCCAGTCCAAGGAATACACTGTAAATCCCATTGGCAAGAGAATAGGCTACTACTGCCGTTCTGATCCAGTTTGCCCCAAATCCTTTATGAGGCCAGAAACCCCTTTGTTAGGAAGCGGACACTGAATATCCGAGGAAGGCTCTATATCTCCCAAGGCCCCC
>NW_024839751.1:0-1152 GCF_019175285.1 Sceloporus undulatus
AGTAGTAGTAGCCTGTTCTCTTGCCAGTGGGATTTACAGTGCATTTCCTGGACTGGATCTCCCAGCATCCACTTGGCCAGAGAGAGGAGGGTCCTGCCCTGAATAGGGCTGCCATTTCATGGGTCTTAGTCTTTGGGAATGTGCTCCTTTGGCCAGTGTCCATGTGGCTGGGGCTCCAGGGCCCCTCAGTCCCTCCTGCCTTGTTCCATATTAACTGCAGGAGGAGCCTGTGAGGGCGGGGCAGGGGGCGGGGCCTTCCAGCTCCTCTTCCCCCATTGGCCAGAATGAAGAAGGGGAGGAGCTTCTACCTCTCTATTTAGCTCTGCACGCAGAAGAGCGAGTGAGGAGCAGAGAGAAAGGGACAGAGAGAGAGGAAAGAAAGAAAGAAAGAAAGAAAGATAGATAGATAGATAGATATAGACAGAAACAAGGAAGGAAGGAGTGGGTGAGAGAGAGAGAGCAGAGGGACAAGGCCTGGAAGCCTTGGAAGAAGGAAGGAGCTTCTGCCTCTCTATTTAGCTCTGTGCACGGAAGAGTCAGCGAGGAGCAGACAGAGAAAAGGAGGGAGGAGTGGAGCAGAAGCAGAAGGCCTGGAAGCAGTAGGCTTCACTGCAGTGCTGAGGCCTCCAACTGCCAAACACTGAGGTGGGGGTGGCCATTTTGTATTCTGCTGCCATTTTGTGCTGCTTGTGACTGTGGAAATAATATTCTGGAACCTTCTCTGAGGCCTCAGTTGAACAGAGGCTTCTCTTTCTCTCCCGAGGCTCCAGAGTCAGAAGGAGGCCAGGATCCTTGGGCCAAAAGGAAGGAAGCGTGTCTCTTTGTGTCTCTTTTCTGAGAGGGTTTTCTTACAAAGCTCTGCTCCTTCTGGGGAACATGGGTTTTAAAAGGAATCAGAAATGGGGAGGAGAGTTTTAATACAAGCTTTATTATTATTTTCCACAAACATTGGGCTTTGGCTTCTAAGAGGAGGCTAGTCCCCCCAAAAAGGCCAAAAGTGGCTCCTTTGGGAGGTTTTAAAAGTCTCCCCAGTTTCCTTCTTAATTGATTTTCAGGGAAGAAGGAAGGAGACAGACCAGAATAACTCATATTACAAGAATAAAACAAACAAACATACAAACAAATAACAACAAAAATAAGAATTAGGCACTA
>NW_024839752.1:0-371 GCF_019175285.1 Sceloporus undulatus
ATCATCATCATCATCATCATCATCATCATCATCATCATCATCATCATGTTTAAAAGTAAATATATAATTTAATTCCTACATCCCCTTTCCTTTCCTAAAAAGCATATTAATATTTTTCTTCTTAGCTTATTCCCCCCCCCCATGGTTTGTCTTTGTTTTTCTGTTACTTACATCTTAAACTGTATTTTAATTAATTAATTAATTAATATGTGTTTCTCAAGTGCTGGACAACTTGACAAACAATCCAGAACTTACAAGACTGATTGCAGTTCAAGACTTATTCTGCACAAATCCCACACTTTTGGTTCTTTTCCAGAAAAAACCCCAGCATTTTCTGTGCAGGAGTTGGCATTTTCTGCAACAGAAATCAT
>NW_024839752.1:381-1152 GCF_019175285.1 Sceloporus undulatus
CATCATCATCATCATCATCATCATCATCATCATCATCATCATCATCATCACAATCATAACATTTCTGACCAGTAGATGCTGTTCCTTTAACACAAAATGCTGTTTTCTGCACAGAAAAACCACCTGCGGATTTCTCACAGAAGAAGCCCTGCGCTGCCAATAGCCTTGGAAAGCGGCATGGTTTGGAAAGACTTTCTCGCCGGGGGAAGAGGATTGCTAAAATTACTCCCTTTGCATCTTTGTTTTCTATGCTGCCTTTCTTGGACCGTGGGCCCAAACACACTGCAGAAATAATCCAGTTTGAGACCGCTTTAACTGTCTTGGCTCAGTGCTAGGGAATCCTGGGACATGTAGTTTTTGTGAGACGTTTAGCCTTCTCTATCAGAGCGCTCTAGTGCCACCACAATTTACAGTTCCCAGGATCCCCTAGCATTGAGCCAGGCGGTTAAAGCGGTCTCAAACTGGATTATTTTTTCAGTGTGTTTTGACCCTATGAGACCCATGGCAGCTCAGATGGAAAGAAAGCTTGGAGTCTCATGCATGCGTATGCTCTCCTATCCTATGGAATCTGCTTGGCATTTCTGTCCAACGTGGGACAGCTACATTCAGTTGACAATTGCAGGACCCAAGTTGTGCATGTGGCGTGCATTGCACTTCAATGTGCATTGCACATGGTTAAGAGCCAGTTCTGGCCCCATGCATGCACTCATCCTATTTTGAATAGTAAGTCATAGGATCTGGGCCATAATTTGTAGGGTGTGGGGAGGGCAA
>NW_024839753.1:0-1152 GCF_019175285.1 Sceloporus undulatus
GGCAAAGGAGAAGGGGGGTGGAGCCGGCGCATGCGCTGCCCAATCCCCTTCTCCTGTACTTGGAACTCAGGAGAAGGAGACTGAGCAGTGTGCGTGCCGGCTCTGCCCACCTTTCCCTGTGCTTGGGACTCAGCTGATACCCAAATTCACTTTATTTTTGTGATAGCCCTAATTTTTCTTGTTTCCCCATGGTTCTATAAGGTGGGATTGCTGCCTGTGGTGCCTTGGAGAAAGAGCTGCTGTCACACCCCTCCACCCACCACCCACCAAGATCAAGTCCGATTTTAATATATGGTTATTTTGCTTTTGGAAAGGGAGGTTAGGCACAATGTTGCCCATTCCTCAGGGAGATAGCATTCAGTGGGACTTGATGCTGGCTGGCAGAATGTGTGGGAACATGTTTCGGTTTCTGTAACCATATATTTACTGGAACAGTGCTATGCATACATGTAAACACACACACACACACACACGAAGACAGATAGTAGAATAGGGAGATAAATAAAGGCACCTTTGTATGTGTATAAAAGTTGATAGATAAAGGAGATAGATAAAGGCACCTTTATATGTCTGCAACCTACTCACAATCCTGGCATAAATTGCCTTGTTAGGGGTGCGAGGAGAACCCCATAATGATCTCTGGGTGCCTACTCCACCCCAAAAGCCCCATGAGGCACTGGATCTCAGAGGCAGTCCAAAACTCCCACATCCTAGCCATCGCAAAAGAAGGTAGAAGGTATGGGGCTCCATGCTTTCAAGCTAAGGGATGACTCCCCTCCCCCCCCCCATATTGTGGACATGCACAGTATGTCCAATTCACCTTTATTTCTACTTTATCTCCGCTGTAAACATAGCTGAATATGAAATGCAACCGGGTTTTCTCCCCATTTTCACATTATTATGCACGGAATATAAATATATATAATCCTCATTTGCGAAATTGCATATAATTTCCCCTTTATTTGTGGGATGGTTTAACTTTGCTTTAATATCTCTTTAATACCGAAATTAGCCCCAGTGCGATCAACTCCTTAGATGCTTACATGCTCATAACATGTCTATGAGTATCCAGATGTCTTCACAGAGTGTGCCTGGTAACCAGAGTTGCTGGTTCAGTGGCAAACTAGAATCGCAAAATGCTAGAGTTGGAGG
>NW_024839754.1:0-1152 GCF_019175285.1 Sceloporus undulatus
AACCAAGATTTTGTATTGTTCCCGGAAATTAACAGGCAACTAGTGAAGAGACTTTATTATAGGTTTAATATGGTCACCTCTAGATCTTCCAGTGACCACTTTGGCTGCCATATTTTGAATTAGATGAAGTTTTCGGACTTGGTTGAAGGGTAGCCCTTTGTAGACTGCATTGCAGAAGTCAAGACGTGAGGTTACCAGCGCATGCATCATAGTTTTTAGGTCTTCAGGTTCCAGGAAGGGACGCAGTAGGTGTATCAGCTGAAACTGATAAGAGGCACTCTTGGCCATAGCATCTATCTGAGCTGACATCTGGAGCGACGGTTCCAGGAGCATCCCCAAACTGCAAATACTGTCCTTTAGGGGAAGTGTGACCCTGTCCAGGACCAGTTGACAAACCTCCATACCTGGATTAGGATATCCAACAACAAGTAATTCTGTTTTATCTGGATTCAGTTTTAATCTGTTTTTCCTCATACAGCCCATTACTTTCTCAAGACATTCATTCAGAGGGGAGATGCCTTCCTTTGTTGACACTGAGGTCTGCAGCATGGAGAGATATATCCGGGTGTCACCAGCAATTGATAGCACCCCAGATGATCTCTCCCAGAGGTTTCATGTAGATGTTAAAGAGCATTGGGAACAGGATGGCACTCTGCGGGATGCCAAATTTAAGCTCCCTTTAGGAGAAGCAACTTTCCCCAAGCATCACCATCTGGAATCTGCCCAATGTAGTGCCCCCGAACCCCAATTCCCTCTGGCTTTCCAGAAGGATGCCATGATCGATGATATTGAAAGCCACTGAGAAATCCAAAAGGATCAACAAGGTCACACTTCATCTGTCAATACTCAAGCAGAGATCATCTACTAAGGCGACCATCGTAGTCTCGACTCTGTATCCCATCCTGAAGCCAGTTTGAAATGGGTCCAGATAATCTGTTTCATCCAAGACCGCTTAGACTTGAAGAGCATCTGCCCTCTCATCACCTTGCTTAGAAATGGAAGATGGGAGACCGGTCTGTAATTGTTCATGTCCAAGAGATATAGAGAGGGCTTCTTCAGAAGCGGCCGTTCCACTGCTTCTTTTAAGCAAGATGAAAAATAGCCTTCCGTAAGAGATGCATCTATAATATATCTCAGGTGAGTCCTAAGTGC
>NW_024839755.1:0-1152 GCF_019175285.1 Sceloporus undulatus
AGAACAGAAAACAAAACATAAGGAAATATTAATGCATACTGTTTTGTATCATTATTTTTAGATGTCAATATTTACAGTGTCAGTGTTCCTTGTTCACATTTGTACTGTGACTGATCTGATGGGCAAACATTTTTGCATAAGAGATCATAATGATGTAACCTCTTTAGATACTTTGGTTTGGTTTGGAGATACCTCCATCTTGAGGGGAGAGAAGCAGGCAAGAAACAACAGGCCTCCGCCTGCCAAGTTGAAGAGCCCTTCCCCCGACCTCCATCTTGAGGGGAGAGAAGCAGAGTTTTGTTGTTGTTTTTTGTTACTTGCTTTGTTGTTGTATATATGCATATGTATGATGTAAACCGCTTTGATCGTAGGAAAAGCGGTATACAAATAAATCATATTATTATTATTATTACTTCAACTGCAAAATGGTATTAAACTATAGCAAATATTTAAATCTGCCATATCAGCCCAATTTCATGCTCTAAATTAGGGGTGGGCGATTTGAATGTTGTTGGACTACAACTCCCATGATTCCTTACCATAGGCTGTGTTGGCTACAGCTTTAATTGCCATGGCTCAGTGCTGTGGAATGCTGGAAATTGTAGTTTTGTGAGACATTTAGCTCTCTGAAAGAGAGCCCTCGTGCCACAACTACAATTCCCAGAATTACATAGCATTGAACCATGGCAGTTAAAGTGGGGTCAAACTGGATTATTTCTGCAGTGTAGATGCAGCCTAAATCTTTCTCTGTCAGGATTTAATTCATTCCCACCTGTCCCCTTTGCCTACTTATAATTGCCTCTGTTTGACAGATTAACAGACAAGTTGTATATACTGCAGTTTTATGTTGTTTGGCTTCATTCAGGCTTGCTGGGTTCTTCTCTTCACAATCATCAACAGTGCAGCACCATCCGTGATTTATGTTCGACATGAATCCACTTAGCAAAACGGGAAAATCCCCTCAGAATGTAACTTTTGATACACATTTCAGTTTCAGGTCCTGCTTTTGTTGTCTCCTTCAAAAAAAAATGGAGACTAGCTTTCATTGGTTTATTTACATAGGTCAGATTTATATCCAGAAAGAAAGTGAAGACAGCTTCTGTTGAGTTACTGAGGAAGTAAAGAAGAACAAGACAAGTGACCATGGGCTTA
>NW_024839756.1:0-1152 GCF_019175285.1 Sceloporus undulatus
ATTCGTATATAATGGGACTTGAGCATCCATGGATTTTGGTGTCCATGGTGGGGGGGTGGAACCAAACCCCAGCAGATACTAAGGGTATTTGGACTTGATCTTCCGTTTGATGTAGCCAACAAGCACTTACTTAAAACTAAGATGGTACTCCTCAATGTGCACTCTGTACCATTAACAACCTGTAGCATAAACAAATGGAATTCCTATTACCAGATTTCAATTCAAACAAACAAAGAAAGGCTTACAAAGCAGTTGGTTAGTCTTCATGTCATACTCTTCTGCCATCTCCTTCCCGTTGTCAAACAAGTAATGGATTTTTCGCTTGCCTAAGTAAAACACAAAGTGAATGAGGCTACAGGAAAAAATAAAATAAAGAGTCCCACTCCGCAACATCTCCACCAGCCTATTTCTATTATGTATGGTAGAAAAACACAAAAAACAGCTGTGACAACCACTACTGTTCCTGTGCCCTGCCATCTTCCATCCCAAACCATGTCATCTGATTCTTTCTTCATGTCTGTCAGGAACCAAGCAATTTCCATGGCACTTATTCTCAAATGCACACAAGAGTGTAGAAAGCATATCCAGGGGTAGTTGTGTTGGCCATGTAGGAAAGTACAATACCATCCAAAATCCACAACAGATACATTTACTGGGCACAACCAATTGTGCATATTGGTTGCCCCAGTAAAAGTATCATTGATTTGTGGGTTTTGAATGTCATTTTACTTTACTAGAGTGTACAGTAATCCACTCCACTCTATCAAAAGGGATTTTGCAGTACCTCTGAGAAATATAGAAGTTGGTAGCATGAGCACATGAATCTGAGGAACTAGACTCACGCCTATGAAAGCTTATACTACCAACTTTCAGTGATGTAGACTCAAGTCAATTGACTCAGACTTAAGTTCTAGAGCAGATAATTAAGCAGAGAGTCTGTGAACATTTAGAAGGCAATTCCATAATCACAAAAAGTCAACATGGGTTTCAGAGAAATAAGTCATGCCAGACAAATCTAATCTCTTTTTTTGATAATAAAATTACCAGCTTGGTAGATGAAGGGAATGCTGTGGATATAGTATATCTTGATTTCAGTAAGGCCTTTGACAAGGTTTCCCATGACATTCTTGCATACAAGCTTGTAAAATGTGG
>NW_024839757.1:0-1152 GCF_019175285.1 Sceloporus undulatus
TAAAGTGCTCCTTCCTTCCCCCAAGTAATCTGCATTTCCTTTCAAAAAGTGAGACACTGTATCTCTTCATGCCCAGAGCAGTAAGCCAATCTCTCTCTGCCTTCCCATTGTGTCCCCAGCCAAACCTTAGCCAAACTTCCCTGTCCATCCAGGAATATCCCAACCCAGTCACTATTTTTGTTAAAGCCATCAACCAGTTCAGAATCGCATTGTCGATTTCTGGAACAAGTCATTCAGCTTTTTTTTACCTGACCAGATAGCCCATCACCTAGGACTAGTTTTAAGGTATAAATATGGTTTCAAAACCTAATCTCTGTGCTCACAGATGACACACAGACAGCATACACTCCTGCAATCTATGTTGGTTCTGTGTTGCTCTCAGACCTCCCAGTCTGAGCTACTCCAGCTTTCCATAGCTTTCTAATTGGACAGATACTTATAACCCCACTGCAAACCCCTAAAAGCTCTGTTATATCCTTTCCATATTTTCATTTTGGTTAGCTCTGTATGTGTGTCTTGTTTGAATCGCACACACCTTGTGTGTGTGTGCTTGCATCCTGCATTTTTCTAAATAAAACTCACTCAAAATCTGGAGTCCTCCCCATTTAGAACTGGTATACATTGGTGCAAATGGTCCAAAAGCTATCCGATCCTCTCGCAAAGCTAATTTCCCCAACATTTGAAGTAACACTGACAGTTGGTAGGGACACCCCTAGTCCCCTCTGCATATTCTTTTGGTAACTGTCTTTATAATGTGAAATCAGAGGCTTTCACAGCTGGCATCCATTGTTTTTTGTGGGTTTTTCGGGCAACAAGGCCATGTTCTAGAAGAGTTTATTCCCACCAGCCAGTAGCTGTGGCTGACATCATTGGAGTCTTTATGATGTTTCTTTGGATTAATTGTAAACCACCAGTCAATACTATGTGGGTAACAGGGTGTGTTAAACCAGGGTTGGAGAAATTAGGTTTTGTTCTATAACTCCCAGAATCACCCAGCCAATACGGCCATGATTTGTAGTAAGAGAGGGGGGGGTCTTTTCAATCTCTTGAATTTTGACAAGATGGACAGAAGAGAATGGATGAGCAAGAAAAACCAGAAATGGGAAAGGTTTATGTGGAACTTAGGTTGGAGTTTTCACCACACTCAGGTAG
>NW_024839758.1:0-1152 GCF_019175285.1 Sceloporus undulatus
CTTAAGATACACTGGACTGCCAAAAAGACAAATGAATGGATCCTTGCGTCCACACCACATTAATAATTCAGTCTGACACCACTCTTAACTGCAATGGCTCATGCTATGGAATCCTAGGATTTGTAATTTGTTGCAGCACCAGTGCTCTCTGACAGAGAAGGCCAAATGGCTCACAAAACTACAAATCCCAGAATTCTGTAGCCTGCAGCCATGGCAGTTAACGTGGTGTCAAACTGGACTATTTCTGTAGTGCAGAAGCAGCCATGGAGGGAAAAGGCTACTACAGGTACATGCTGAAGTGATACCTTGGCCTTATTCCTTCCAGAAGTTTCCACAGCTATAGGATTTTTCTGTGGCCAAAAAAACTCCTCCTCACCCTTCCTTCAATAAACACCTCAGTGGTCAGAAGACAATAATGCATATTTCATATTTCATCTCAGAATAGAATAATGAAGGGGTTTAATGCTCAATAATGCTTATGTCGCACTTTGGAGGGTTCAAAGTACTTCACGTTATCTTTATTTCTTATATTGTCTTTCTAAGGTATGTCAGTAAAAATTATCGTGGGACTACATAAGGCAGTATGACACTGAGAAGTGCCTAGTTTAAAGTCACCTAGTGAGGTTTTATTAAACACTCCACAGTTGAGGTTCAATCTACTGTCTGAGGTTCAGATTCAAACTTAATATGATGTCACCAGACCTAAGTTTTTTTAATTCACCCAGACCTTCATAAGTCACACATTAAGTACTGTAGATACATTTTGAAAAAGTAAATGGGTACTTTAGCAGGAGTTGCTGAATCTTTTCCCTTCACATTATCTGATGTACTTTTTTCCTTACCTGGGTGCCCATAATGGAAGAAAATGAAAGAAAGACTTGGAAGCACAGATTGCAAGCAGGTAAAGGGCAAAGAGTAAACAGATGGTCATTCTTCAGTAATTCTTCATAGTAATCTTTACGTGTGATTGCACATATATGGATTTCAGAAGCATATTGCACTTTTGGTTGGAACACATTTTCATTGCCAACACACTACTATGAAAGCAACTCCACAATTACTTACCTTAAAAGAAAAATCCTGAAAGCAGTGATGAAAAATTCAATTTAAATAAAATTCTGTATAAAACCAATTTGACACATACTTTAGTGT
>NW_024839759.1:0-1152 GCF_019175285.1 Sceloporus undulatus
TTAACTGCTCTGGGTCAATGCTAGGGAATTCTGGGATCTGTAGTTTTGTGAGACATTTAGCCTTCTCTGTCAGAGAGCTCTGGGGCCACAATAAACAACAATCCCCAGGATTCTCTAGCATTGAGCAAAGGCAGTTAAAGCAATCTCAAAGTGGGTTATTTCCGCTGTGTGACTGGGACCTCGGTTAGTCTTTGAACTTCCACAAGGATTTGTGGTTTTGAAGGGAAGAGACTTATTATTATTATCATCATGATAATCAGGATCCCCTTCATCATTATTTCTCAACCAGAGTTCACTGGGATTCAACTCCCAGAAAATGGCCCCAGGATTGCAGTCCTAGACTTGGTCCAACCTTCATCAGTCCTGATAAAGATAAGAGTTTCTGCCACAGAACCCAAGGCACTAGAAGAGTTAAGGCAAGAGCACAGGCTCCAAGGACCAGCTCCAAAATGACAGCCATCATGTCAGCCAAAGATGCCCTAAATCTGGCTCCTGACTGAGAGAGAAGCCTATCCTAGGCCCAGGCCTTGCTCTCCCTCCAGCCTCCTTCCTCTCTCACCAGCCATCTTCTAGAAGGTTCTTCCCCAACAGTTGCCCTCTGATGGGACTATGGTTGCCCTCACCCCATCAGTGATGCCTTCCTTCTCCCCATAGACAACAGTGGGGCCCCCACAGTTTGCCTGAAACAAAGTCTGTTTTCATTGAACTCTCAGAAAGCAAAGGTGCCACTGTCTCAGCCTCACAGTTTCTTCCCTGAGGTTTTGAGAGCGTGGGGCAGATTGTGTAGGGAGAGGCATTCCCTTAAGTCACTTGGGCCCGAGCCATGTAGGGCTTTAAAGGTGACAACCAACACTTTGTATTGCGCCCGGAAGCTAATCGGTAGCCAGTGTAAAGATTTTAGTATTGGTGTGATATGATCTGATCTCGATGTTCCCGTGATCAATCTGGCTGCAGCATTTTGGATTAACTGAAGCTTCCGAACTTGGTACAAAGGTAGCCCCATGTAGAGCGCATTACAGAAATCTAAACGAGAGGTTACCAGTGCATGCACTACTGTTTCAAGGTCTTTCCGAGCCAGGTAGGGGCACAGCTGGCGTATCAACCAAAGTTGGTACCAAGCACTCCTGGCCACCGCCTCCACATGCGATGTTA
>NW_024839760.1:0-1152 GCF_019175285.1 Sceloporus undulatus
GGGGGGGGGGGGGAGTCCAGAACAAATCCACTGCAAAAATGGAGGAACAACTGTATATAGAAATGTTTTGTTAATTCTTGTAAAACTACAGTATTTTTGTTAGATTTATGGTTATTCTGTATAGCTTTCAATACTTATAATATGTTGGAGCAGATATTTGTTTTATATATATTATAGAGTTCTTTATTCTTTCACCATCCATTTTTTGGTTATGCAGTTGGAACTACCCTATTGAAGTTAACATGAGTATGGGAGGAAATGAATTCAGCAAGTGTGAAGAAGAAGCAAGAGCTTTGAAAAAATACTATTTGTTACTATGAGAGTATGAGGATGCATTTTCTCGATGTGAAATCAAAGAGTTACAGAGCAAGCAACTGTTGATACAACAGCCTACTAAACCCAGCTCCACCATCCTGCTTTTACCTCAGTTTACCTCCAGAAACCTCACTAGACTATGCTCTGTCATTGGGAGCTTGTCTACATGATTAAACTACTCCTCAGTTTGTTTGAATAGAATGTGATCCATCCACACATGATTTGGAGGAATTCAGGCTTTTTGCAGGATGGGTGATTCCTCAAACAGTAGAAAAAGGAATTACCGTTTTTACCAGAGCATTTGTAAGTATCTGCAAGGATCCACATTATTGAATATGTGACTGTCCATCCACTTCCCATGGATTTGCATGGATTCACACTCTTTAAATATCTAAAACATGGCTGTGCATTTTTTGACAGAGGGAGGGCAAATACAAAGAAATTTGCACAAGAAAATGAAGACAATTAAACATTGACACAAATGTGCAAAGATCTGCAGCAGTTTGAGTAATACACTTATGTATAAACTAGCCCTGGGCTAGAAAGATAACTCCTTAAAGGCCACTATTCTCTGTGGCAACTGCGGCAACTCTGATGCAAAGTTGTCTTCCAGGATATTCAGCCTGCCCAAGTTTTTCTTCTGAAGAAAGTTGCAAATGACTAAGAAACTGGAGTTTTATGAGGCTGAGAGAGAGTTTTGTGGCTCTAAGGGCCAGGTATCTATGGGAGAAACTTTGGAATAAACTGGATTCATTCTGATATAAATGTTTCAATTTGTATAATTTAATATGGCTCTGACTAACAAAGGTTCAGTAACGGAGGATGTAGAGATCACAT
>NW_024839761.1:0-1152 GCF_019175285.1 Sceloporus undulatus
AATTCTACACCAGACCAATCCGCAGTGAGTTCATCAATGCGAATCCCGTGAATCCACTTACTTAGTGAACTCACCAAAATGAGCAGCCAGCTGGATTCAGTTTGGAAGCTCTGCGGAACCACCATGGAAAGGGGCCCCATTGAAAGCAACCAGGTGTGAAAATACATGAATGTAATGAGGTGAATGCACATCACTCAATTCAAACTCACCCTAGTTCTGAGCTCTAAAACCCCAGTGTGATAAGGTCCAAAGTGGGGCTAGTTAATAATGGGGGATAGATGGTGGGAATTGTAGGTGGGAGCTAGGTTTGGTAGTAGGTGGATTTTTAGGTGTTAGAGTTTCAATATATTATTTGGCTCGGGGAGGGCAGTTCTGGTTTAAACACCGAATTTCTGACAATGTGTTTCAATAAATTTCTTTGCTATTTCAACACACTGGGCTCTTGATGCACAGAAATTCTGGATTTGCACAAAACTGACCCTTTCTTCTCTCCTCAGTCCTCAGCTCCATTCCCAGCCGTAAGAACAGCAGAGGCAAACACACATACATCTATCAATCTATCTATCTATACATCCATACAGTATACACAGAAAGACTATTTCCAAAGCAGAGCCTTCCTTTCGTGCCTTTTCTGGACTCCATTGCGGCCACTTCAAAATCTCCTCGAAGGAAGGAAGGAAGGAAGGAAGGAAGGGGAGGAGGCTGCTGAACCCCCGACGTACTCCTTCCCTTCCCTCAAAGACTGCCAGTGGAATAAACACCAGCAGCAGTAAGGCCCTGGTGATCCCCTGCGCATGATCAGAAGGGGCCTTTGGATGTATGTGCATATGCGCAGTGTCAGACCTGAAGCCATTGCGGCCCTCACAGTCTGTTTTGAGGGAGGGAGGGAAGTGGGGAGAACCCTCATTCCTTTGGAAGAATGGCTGAAGGATCTTATGGGGGGTGCTGGGGGTTATACGAAGGAAGGCAGCCCCTCTTCTCCCCCAAAGAAAGGCAGGGAGCCTGCCAGGCCTCCTCTCCCTTCTCTTCCTTCCCTGCCCCCTCCTCGGACGATTCCTTGGTGCCCAGGTACTTGGGGGGGTTATTATGAGAAAAGAGAGCAGGAGGGACCCTTGGAGAGAGGCATGGCCTTGGAGGGGATCAGGATCCAAA
>NW_024839762.1:0-1152 GCF_019175285.1 Sceloporus undulatus
AAAAACAAACCCAGGACTATTACTGAACTGCAGCCAATCTGGACTCTGCTAAATATGCCTTTTCCCCATACCTGACTGTAGAAGCTTTCACACATTACAAATTGGGTGTGTATGCCTTAACATTTTAATACATGCAGTAGCTTCAAAGGAAGAATAACAAGTTTATGAACTTAGAGGAAAAAATATCTCATTTAGAATCTAAATAAATATTCTAGGAATATAGCCAATATTAAATCTAATCTAATTGTTTAACTGACTGCTTTTCATATTAATGTACTTCCTGAGGTGAAATTGTTGGAATGTGTAAAATGATGTATGTTTTCTTAGGGACAGCTGGATCTTCTCAGGAGCAGCACTGGCCTCCTCTATAGAATAAAGGAATCTCAGAATGCTGGGTAATAACTCTGAATTATCCATATTTACTTTTTAAAACAACTTCTGATACAATTATATCCATCAGGGTTTTTTTAGTAACAGCCATGATACTGCAGCTTGGGAAACAACCTGACAAGAACTCTTAATACAGCAGAAGGAATTACATTTATCAAAGATCTTATGTCTTTGTAATATATTTGCGTGTTTTGACAGGAAGTTTATAACTTAGCAACAGAATATAATTTTTGACATCTTGAATATAACCCATGTTGATCAAATCCACTTAGATCTTCAAAACCTGTATGCTTTTCATCTCTTATTTTGTCCTCTTGCAGTAAAATGAAGGGATCTGACAATCAAGAGAAATTGGTGTATCAAATTATAGAAGATGCAGGAAACAAAGGTAAGTAAGAACAAATTTGTCCAGACATTGTTGCTTCAATTTGATTCTGTGAGTCTTTATCTAACCTCTCAATCTTTCCACTCATCTTTGCACTGATCCTATGATCTCTTAGTCCTTCAATTTTGCATTGGAATTGATGCTAGTCTACATTTGTAGAGCACTCATATTTGATTTTCTTAGTTGAATAGTCAGAAATAAGAGCTTTGTTTCTTACTGGGTGTTATATATCAGTAGCTGGCAGAATGAGCCTTATGTGAAAGCTAGATCACAGTGTAGCCAAGTCTATTCATATGAGCTCTGGACCAATGCTCTGCTTTCTCTCAAAGTACTCTCTCTGCTATGAAGAGGTTGCCTATATCTAAGAAGTGTTTTTT
>NW_024839763.1:0-1152 GCF_019175285.1 Sceloporus undulatus
GGATGCATATTTCAGAGTGAGAATTAAGGAAGGGGATGAATACAAGACGGCATTTCATTGTCCATTGGGGGCCTTCGAATATTTAGCTCTTCCTTTTGGTTTATTGGGGGGCTCTGCCTGTTTCATGAAGCTGATCCACGAGGTGCTGCATGATATGCTCTTTGATGAGATGTTGGTGTATCTGGATGATATCCTGATCTACTCCCAAGACATGGACAGCCACCTCAAATTAGTAAAAAGGATGTTGAATAGATTGCTGGAACACAAACTGTATGTAAAACTGTCCAAGTGCCATTTTGACACCGACAATTTGGATTTTTCGGGATACAGAGTATCCACGCTGAGACTACAAATGGATCCACATAAGGTTCAGGATGTTATGAACTGACCAGAACCGAAAACCCAGAAACAAGGTTTTTGGGGTTTGCCAATTTTTACCGACAGTTCATCCCAAACCTTGCCCAGGTGGCTCTGCCCATAACTAATTTGTTAAAGACTAAAATCGGAGAACAGGGAAATGTACCCGGGTCGAGCCCAGACAGGGCCGACCGGCCAAAACCCCCCACCAAAATTAATTGGACCAGAAAATGTACTCAGGCTTTTGTGGCACTAAAGCGTCTATTCAGCTCCGAACCCATACTGAAGCACCCTGATCCTGAACAGCTGTTCATTGTCCAGGTCGATGCCTCTGACTCAACCGTGGGGGCTGTGCTACTGCAAAAGCATGCAGAAGGGAAGCTACGACCATGTGCTTACCTGTCCAAAAAGTTTGACTCCACCCAGGAGGCGTGGCCTTGCTGGGAAAAGGAAGCTTTTGCAATAAAATGGGCTTTAGAGTCATGCAGGCAGTTCCAGGAAGGTGTGCCTCATCAATTTGAGGTGTGGACAGACCACTGAAATTTAGAGACCTTGCAGACGCCAAGGCGCTTGAGCCCCAAACAGCGCCAAGGATTTCTATAAATTCAATTTTATTATTAAATTCATTCCTGGGAAGGATAATGTGCTGGCTGACGCCTTGTCCAGAATGCATATGTCTGGAGGGAGGGAAGAACCAGAAAAGCAGGTGTTGTTCACCCCTCAACAGCTCGGTCTGGGGGTGACGACACGCAGACAGACTAAATGTGAGAGTGAACAACTGACCCAGACCCTAGA
>NW_024839764.1:0-1152 GCF_019175285.1 Sceloporus undulatus
TACTGAAATCCACTCTCCTAAAATCTAGAATGTGTGTTTGACTATGCTTGGCTTCTCCTTTCCACTGTATTACAAACTCCAGGAGAACATGGTCACTTCCACCTAATGATCCCACCACTTGCAACCCATTAACCTAGTCATCCTTGTTGGTTAGGATCAGATCTAAAATAGCTGACCCCCTTGTTGCCTCTTCCACCTTTTGGACAATGAAATTGTCTTCCAGGCAAGTGAGGAATTTGCTAGACCTTGAGGATTTTGCTGAGTTTGACTTCCAGCAAATATCAGGATAGTTGAAGTTACCCATCACTACTACATCTCTCCTTTCTGAGTGTGTGGCCATCTGTTCTAGAAAGATATCATCCAATTCCTCAGTCTGACTTGGGGGTCTGTAGTAGACTCCCACCATAACATCCTTGTTGTTTCCCTCCCCTTTAATTTTTATCCAGATGCTCTCCACCTGGCTTTCAGGATTGATGTCCTGGATCTCTTCACTGGTGTAAATATCTCTGACATATAGTGCTATTCCTCCTCCTTTCCTGTTTGGCCTATTTCTCTTAAAAAGGTTATACCCCTCTATATAGAAGAAGCCAGTGAGCTTAGACAGCTTAGAAAACTACCCCCCCCCCCACTCCTACCTTCAGGTTGGACTAATAAAAGTATTACCAATGTGAATTCTTAAGTGAGATTCATTTTAGCCTGCTCTACTCTTAACCATACCATATCACCATATTATGGCATATGTGCACATCATAACGTTAGTATAGCACTCTGCTGGTTCTCTACTCCACAACCGCCTGAAGTGAAGATCGGCTTTTTGTATTGGCATCTAAAAAAATAATCATTCAATTATGCAAATATTTTTCCTTCCTTTACTTGTCACAAACCCAATTTTCATGACTTTTCCAGAGTGTGGCATCCCTGAATTAAGATCTTTTATTATTTATAAATTCTCTCCTTTATATTGTTATATGCAACATGCTATACAGGTACTTTAATACAATTGTCACCAAACTTTGACCTTTAAGAGATTTTGAACTTCAGCTTCCAGAAGCCTCAGCCATGTTGGCCAATAGTCTGGGATTCTGAGCGCTGAAGTCCAAAATCCCTTAAAGAGCACAGTTTCAGGACCACTGCTTTAATACCTAATAAACC
>NW_024839765.1:0-1152 GCF_019175285.1 Sceloporus undulatus
GAGCAAGTCGTTTTCCTAACACTTCTAAGGATCTTGTCCACATCCTCGGTACTAACAGACTCAAAGTGATCCAGTATAATCGAGTCCACGGAGGCTCTGGAGACCTCTACTCTAGTATCTGCTCTAATACTAGCATCAAGACCTTCCCTTAGCCAAGAGGTTTTATCCGTGAAGAAGTTGTTAAACTGGTCACAGCAGGCTTTGGATGGTTCAAGAATAGGGTTCGGGGCAGGAGGGAGCCAGGTAAGCTCCCTCACTACCCTGAACAGCTCTGCTGGACGCGACTCCGCAGATGCAATACGTGCACCAAAGAACAAGTTCTTTGTTGCACTTATCACCTCTCCGTAGTCCTTCAAAAGACGGTCTAGGAGAGCCTTGTCAGCTAGGAGCCCTGGTGGCGCAGTGGTTAAATGCCTGTACTGCAGCCATTCACTCGAAACCACAAGGTTGCAAGTTCAAGACCAGCAAAAGGGCCCAAGCTCGACTCAGGCTTGCATCCTTCCAAGGTCGCTAAAATGAGTACACAGACTGTTGGGGGCAAATTAGCTTACTTGCTAATTAGCTTAATTGCTGTTCACCGCTATGATCTTTGGAATAGCGGTATATAAATAAAACAAATTATTATTATTATTATTAATTAGGAGCTGGTATTGACTTAAATAGGCATGGGTTTTTTTGAGATAAGGTATCTTAGCAAATGATAATACAAACATACACAGAGTACCATCTGTGGAAATATTTTTCTGCCATTGGTTGTGAAAACAGAAAACAGAAAATGTTTTTATCACATTTTAAAATGGGAACAGAAAATTTTTGCTTGAGCATTTCTGACGTCTGCTTTATTAAGAGGAATCTGTCAGTAAGATAAATGTAACTCAAACAACAACAAATAATAGTGGACAATAACAATACACTGTAAACATACCTGCAACCTCCAGAAAAATAACTAAAAGTTATTTGCACTTAAGTCCTTCTGAAACCAAAGTAAAATGTTAGTCATGACTTAATCTTCATTTAAATATGACTTTATCTGGATCCAGTCCTGTGTACTTTATTAGGTTATTCCTTTTCCAAAACTGCTGGCCTGATCATTAATTGGTGTTTGGGATTCTCCTCTGATTGCTGTACTGAATGCACTCACTTAACATCATG
>NW_024839766.1:0-1151 GCF_019175285.1 Sceloporus undulatus
TATATTGGAGAATTATACTTTACATGGTGACAGCAGCAAGGTTGATACAGTGGTACCCCGGGATACGAAATACCCAGGTTACGAAATTTCCGGGATACGAAAAAATCCCATAGGAAATAATTGTTACGAATGTTTTTTCGGGTTACGAAAATTTTTTTGGTGCTTTTTTCGGCTTTTTCGCACGGAATCGCGGCTTTTCCCCATTAGCGCCTATGGCATTTCGGCTTACGAAGGCTTTTCGGGTTACGAAAGTGGCCGCGGAACGAATTAAATTCGTAACCCGAGGCACCACTGTAATAGCAAAAAATAAGAGATTGGTTGCTCAAGCTATTTGAGATGTATGAGATGGATATTCTAACCCAGTTAACCAATGGTAAGCCTATTAATTATTGTAATGATGAATGGAAAGAAGTAATTAAGGTTTTAGAAAGGAAACTGGAATGAGGAAACAATAATGCAGTAGGAAAGAGGTTTAGGGAAGATAAAGACAAATAACATATTAGGGGAAGGGAAGATGGGGGAAAGAAGGTAAAATATAGTAATTAATAAATTAAAAAGAGAGAATTGATAAAAAAATTAAAAAATATAAGGAATTAAATGGGGGGGAACATTAGAAAGAATAAGGAAGAAAAAAGAAGGCAAATTACTAAATAACTTTGGCGTGTTATCGATGGGCCTAAGCGGCGCCGTCGTCGCGCCGTGAATACATGCGAAGGGCAGCGCTTCCGGATGCGCCTTGCCCCTTGCGCGTATTCCGTATGTCAAGATGGCGGCGTCCAAACCTGGAAGAGACGTCGCAAATGCGCACTTTGGCATTTGCGGCGTCTCTTCCGGATTGCCGGAAGGAGTGCGATTTGCGCTGCAACCAGCAGCGGCCCAAGACCGCCCCTTTTGGGCAGTCTGTAATGGGCCACTATAGCATTTAAAGGATTTAAATAGGATGGAAAATATAAGCTGAGAAGGCAACATGGTATTTAATTAAAGGGGGGGATTAAGTATAGCTAAACTTTTACAACAAATTGTCTGGAATCGTAGGTGGGAAGTCAGGGGTAGAGAGGAAAGAAGGGTGAGAAGAAAGTGAAGGAGGAGGAATAAGAAGGAAAGAGAAGAGAAGAGAAGGTACAGGAAGAAAAAATAAAGAAAAGGTAAGG
>NW_024839767.1:0-1151 GCF_019175285.1 Sceloporus undulatus
TTATTATTATTATTATTATTATTATTATTATTATTATTATTATTATTTAACCCCTGAAATCACTCCACACAACAATTCCATGCTCCACAGCAAGCAGGCAGAATTGGAGAAGCATCTGGCTGCATTCTCATAGCTAGATGTGAAATTATGATGCCAGCATAGTTTTTGTGGGTTTTTCTGAAAATGCCAGCCACAGATGCAGGTGAAACGTCAGGAATAAACTCTTCTAGAACATGGCCACATAGCCCAAAAAACCCACAAAAACTATGGATGCCAGCCATGAAAGCCTTCAACTTCACATATGACATCAGTGCTGATATCTGCAGAGGTCCTCCAAGGCTTTCAATGCCACTGTAATCATTTTGCATTTGGTTACAGGGATGTAGTTAGATGCTTCTCCAAGACTGGGAATAGCCATGGGTGGGTAGGGCTTCAAGTACTTTTCAGTGCAAGCATCCCCCTCTTTTCAATGACTCCTTTTTGTTAAGTTAACATGAAAATATTTATATTACTATGGGGTTTGTATATAAGATGGAGATCACAGTGTGTTACTATCTTGCTAAACATACAGATGGATAAAGCCTGAGTCTTCAAGGTAAACCTCCTTCTACTCTTACACTATGCATGCAAGTATACCATTGGCAAGTACAAATGACTGATTGATTTGATTTGATTTATATCTTGCCATGACGCTGACTCTCAAAATGCTCTGTCAGCAAGATTAACACAACAATGTTATTTTTTCTCCCAGTATTCACACATCATGAAATGTTCTGGGGAATCATTATGTGATGAAATATACATTTTGTTTTCTGTACAAAAAAATGTTCCAGCACAGGGAATAATGTTTTCTGCTCAGAAAATTTGCCAACACATCCAAGGGTGCATCTGCACTGTACAAATAATGCTGTTTGACACCACTTTAACTGCCATGGTCCTAACCTACCAAAACCTGGGATTTGTACTGTAATTTGGTGAGGCACCAGCATTCTTTGGCAGAGAAGGCTAAAGGCCTTGTAAAACTACATATCCCAAGATTCCATAGAGTGGTGCTACAACACTTAAAATGGTGTCAAACTGTATTATTTCTACAATGTAATAATGATAATAATAATAATAATAATAATAATAATAATAATAATAATAATAAT
>NW_024839768.1:0-1151 GCF_019175285.1 Sceloporus undulatus
TGAAATGGATTGTAGTGTTTCCATTGGACTTTACCTATTTTTATGCTTATCTCTAAAATCTTGTGGACTAGTAGAATAAACCCTTTTAAGCAAAAGAAAAGCTGTGATTCTGCTGAATTCAGTGGATGCTTTGTGAGTCCATAACTCATGATGAAAATGATACTACGGTGTTCTTTGTCCTGAATTGTTTAACATTCGTATTCCTCTTATTCCTCCAAGGACCTTCAGATCATCGCTTTAGCCTCACAATGATCATGTGGCAGAAAGCATGGATCACAACTTTGCTGGTGGTGGATTTCAACTGCAGTTTCCCCCACACAAGCCCAATGCTCAGTCAAGGCACGAGCTCACATTCTCACTAATTGTTAAAACCAAAACAAAAGTGATGTTCTAAGTAGCTCCTTTGCAAATGGGTGAATGTAGCTTTAAAAAAGAGGTGAACCTGAATATGAAGAAAAGGTGGAAGATTTATCTCAGCCAGCTATTAATGTGGAATAGATTCATCCCCTGTGTGGGTCTGTTCTCCTCTCTCTTTTCCTCCAAGGGCCAAGGATCTGCATAACCAATTTAAAGACGTCATAATAATCACAATCTGCTTCGCCAGCAAAGACAGAGACTGCTTAAAAGTTCAAGATTTTAACCCCCCGCCCCAAATAGTTCTTCTTCACCCTGAACTTTTCTGCTAGCTTGCAGTAGCCATTGTCCTCTGCTGAAGGCAATAACCCTCCACAGGGTCGTCTCTTTCGGCAAGGATTTTCTGCAGCGGTGCATTATTGTTCCTAATGATTTTATGGGACTGTATTAGACATTTATAGCCACCTGGGACAATTATTTCAAAGGAAGCATTGTGCAGGAAGACACTTGCTTTTTCAGAACCATTGCACAAATGCTGAGCAAGAAACATGCATACATGCAACAAATCTTCCTGCTCCACCTCACTTGTTTGTTTGTATTTATTTATTTTAGAGATTTGTTTACAACCCTTCTTCAATCCATCTCAAGGTGGTTCACAGCATATTCAGAGGTGTGGTTTTTGTCCTTCAAATTTTACCCATGTGGTTTTTGTTGCTATTGTTCAAAGACACCATGTAGGAGCTTTACATAGCTCTCTAACACATCTATAATTTAGACTGTAAGATCTTTGGGACAAG
>NW_024839769.1:0-454 GCF_019175285.1 Sceloporus undulatus
AGCTGCCCTGACCCATTGCTAGGGAACCCTGGGAATTGTAGTTTTGTGAGAAAGAGCTCTGATGCCAAAATAAACTACAATTCCTATGCATCTGAGAAAGTACACTTAAGTCTAGGAAAACTCATGCTGCCAACTTTTTTTTCAGTGAGACTCAAAGTTGCTACAAAATCTATCTCTCTATCATCATCACCATTATTGTTATCATTATTAAATCCAAAAGCAGCTGGACTTAAATTGGCAACACTGACATGTATGTGTGTTTGACTGTGTGTGTGTGTATATTTATGTGTGTGTGTGTATACAGACACACATATACAGTGGTGCCTCGGGTTACGAAAATAATTCGTTCCGCGGCCCCTTTCGTAACCCGAAAAGCCTTCGTAAGCCGAATTGCCATAGGCGCTAATGGGGAAAAGCCGCGATTCCGTGCGAAAAAGCCGAAAAAAGCACCAAA
>NW_024839769.1:554-1151 GCF_019175285.1 Sceloporus undulatus
TGTAAGCCGAATTGCCATAGGCGCTAATGGGGAAAAGCCGCGATTCCGTGCGAAAAAGCCGAAAAAAGCACCAAAAGTTTTTTCGTAACCCGAAAAAACATTCGTAACCCGAAACAATGATTCCCTATGGGATTTTTTCGTATCCCGAAAATTTCGTAACCTGGGTATTTCGTAACCCGAGGTACCACTGTATATGTATATATTATGTGTTTGTGTATGCGTCTGTGTGTATCTATCTATCTATTTATCTACCTATCTATCTCTGTGTGTGTTTGTGCATGTGTGTGTGTGTGTTGTGTGTATATATATATATGTGTATGTGTATATAAGAGCCTTGTGTCCCAGGTGTCCGCCCTGGCTGAGCTTTTCCTGGGGGTGGCGTGGGGACGACGACCACTCTCCTCTCTCTGATGGGCTGAAAACTCTCCGTGTGACTCCAAACGGGATCGGTTGCTCTGTAGCCTCGCTCTCAGAGTCAGGGCCACTGTTCCCAATTTCGGGGGTTTGTCCCGGAAATTGGGATTTTTTTTCAGGGCTGGAGCTGAAATGTGCAAAAGTCCCTGAATCTCCACAGAAACCACACGGAAAGCACTCAGA
>NW_024839770.1:0-1151 GCF_019175285.1 Sceloporus undulatus
GGCCCCCGGCTCAAAAAGATTGCCTACCCCTGCCTAAGTCGTTCCTCATGGGATATGGTTTCCAGACCCTTCACCATTTCAGTCGGACTCCTTTGGACACACTCTCCACATCTTTTTTGAATTGTGGGGTCCAGAACTGGACACAATATTCCAGGTGGGACCTGACCACAGCAGAATAGAGTGGGACTATTACTTCCCTTGATCTAGACACTATACTTCTACTGATGCAGCCTAAAATTGCATTGGCCTTGTTAGCTTCCACATCACACTGTTGACTCATGTTCAACTTGTGGTCTACTTAGACTCCTAGATCCCTTTCAGACATAGTTTCATTCACCCAGGTGTCCTCCATCCTATATCTGGGCATTTCATTTTTCCACCCTTAATGTAGTATGTTACATTTCTCCATGGAGAATTTCATATTATTAGATTTGGCCCAGCTTTCTAGTCTATTCAGGTCGTTGTGAATTTTGATCCTGTCCTCTGGAGTATTAGCTATTCCTCCTAATTTGGTGTCATCTGCAAATTTGATAAGTATGCACCCAATTCTGTCATCCAAGTCATTGATAAAGATGTGGAAAGCACTGGACCCCGGACAGAACCCCACTGGACACCCCACTGGTCACTTCTCTCCAGGATGAAAAGGAGCCATTGCTGAACATCCTTTGGGTTCAGCCAGTCAACCAGTTACAAATCCATGTAACAGTTACCTTGTCTAGCTTGTTTCATGGTTTTGTTTTATATACTGTTTAATTTGGTTAACTGCTATTAAGAGACATAGCTATGAGATTCTATTATATGGGGTGCACTATAAACCTTTTAATAAATGAACAGGTATTTCAATCCTATATATACATATTATCAGACATAACTCCAGAGAACGTTAGCCTTTTGGATGCCACAAGGTTCCTCTCATTCTTCAGAGCAAGAAGCAACACTTCAGCTGCCTTCTAGAAGATAAAGCAAAAAGGCTCCTAAAAGAACTGAAGCCTTGGGCAAGTCACACTCTCTCAGCCTCAGAGAATGGCCATGGGAAACCCACTCTGAAGAAACCTGCCAAGAAACCCCTTCAGAGACTCCCATAAGGTCACCATAAGACCTGGAAACAACTGGAAGGCAGACCCCAAGAACAACATTGGGAAATAGGTGCA
>NW_024839771.1:0-822 GCF_019175285.1 Sceloporus undulatus
CGGCGACGATCTAGGAGTTCATCTCAGAGGGCCTACCACAGAATGTCTGACGCCTAGAGCGTCTCCGTGGCGACGATCTAGGAGTTCGTCTCAGAGGGCCTACCACAGAGGCGCGGAGTGCTAGAGCGTTTCCTTGGCGACGATCTAGGAGTTCATCTCAGAGGGCCTACCACAAAATGTCGCACGCCTAGAGCGTCTCCGTGGCGACGATCTAGGAGTTCCTCTCAGAGGGCCTACCACAGAGGCGCGGAGAGCTAGAGCGTTTCCTTGGCGACGATCTAGGAGTTCATTTCAGAGGGCCTACCACAAAATGTCGGACGCCTAGTGCGTCTGCGTGGCGACGATCTAGGCGTTCGTCTCAGAAGGCCTACCATAGAGTCGCGCACGGCTAGACCGTTTCCATGGCGACGATCTAGGAGTTCGTCTCAGAGGGCCTACCATAGAGTCGGGCACGACTACAGCGTCTCCATGGCGACTATCTAGGAGGTCATCTCAGATGGTCTACCACAGAGGCGCGAAGGGGTAGAACGTCTCCATGATGACGATCTAGGAATTTATCTCAGAGGGCCTACCACAGAGTCAGGCAGGGCTAGAGCGTCGCCATGGCGACGATCTAGGAGTTCATCTCAGAGGGCCTACCACAGAGGCGCCGAGGGATAGAGCGTCTCCATGGCGACGATCTAGGAGTTCGTCCCAGAGGGCTTATCATAGATTCACGGACATCTAGACCGGACACCCCGTCCTCGCCGCAGGCGCACTCCCTGATCTGGACGGTCTAGCCATTGGCACTCGGAGGGCCGCCCTCTAAGATCAGTTTCCTAG
>NW_024839771.1:922-1151 GCF_019175285.1 Sceloporus undulatus
ACAAATACAATTTAAAAATACAAGATGATGTAAGGAAAATTATTAAACTATAACATGCATTTGAATTTAATATTAAATGACAAATAACATAAAATGAAAGATAAAATTATTCACGGACAAGGTCCAGGTTACGATTTTAATTTCACGTCTTATTTATTATTAGGATTTTAATTTGTGTGTTTTTTTTTTCATTTTTTTCCCATTTAATTTTACAATTATAATTTAAAGG
>NW_024839772.1:0-1151 GCF_019175285.1 Sceloporus undulatus
GGGCCGCAGGTTGCCTATCCCTGTACTAGGCTCACTCTATAAGGTAGCAAAGGTATTAACAAAATCACAGGAGAGTGAGTATTTTATTACTTTGTGTCACTTTGTAGTTTACTATTGAATCTTTTAACTGTATTTTGTATTTCCCTTTAAAACCTTGCCAGTCACTGACCGAATAAATTGTATGTAAGTATGTCTTTCTAGTAAAAAGGGACACATTTTTAGGAAAAAAGAGAAACAACTAACCATCAAATCAAATCAAACAAGCAGAATTAAAACATAAAACAGATTAATTTAACAGATTAAGAAAAAGCCCTCCTTCCGACCACCATCTTGAGGGGGAGAGAGACCTGTTATGTTTTATTTTGACTTTGTATTGTACTTCCTGTTGTACACCGCTTTGATCTAATTTGGAAAAGCGGTATATAAATAAACATCATCATCATCATCATCATTATTATTATCTTAAAATACAAGTATAACACAATTAAATCACACAAATAAACCCACCCAATTAACAATAAAACATGTAAGCAGGCTCCACAATGGTTTTTGTGTGTGTGTGCGCGCCTACAAAACATTGGGTGCGTCATACAGTAACAATAAAATTAATAGATTCACAATTGGAAAAAACATGTCACTTTTATAAATAAGTCTATAAAAGGTTTTACTAACCTGCTCAGAGGCTAGTAGCTTGCACTTTCAGGTTAGGAATTTGTGGTTAGCATGGAAATGAAAGCTCCTAACTTGGAAACAGACAAACCCCCGAAGCACCTTCTATCAACTACAGTGGACTCTTGGTATTTGTTGAGGTTTGGTTCCAGGACCCTCCATAGATATCAAAATCCATAGATACTCAAGTCCCATTATATATTATGGCATAGTAAAATAATGTCCCTTATATAAAATGGCAAAATCAAGGTTTGCTTCTTAGAATTTATATATTTTAAAAATATTTCCAACCCGTGGATATTTGAATCCATGGATATGGAGGGCTGACTGTACATTGACTGTACATTATTATACCAGCCTATTTATTCACCAGCATGGCATTTCCAGTCACCAAGAGATATTAACCAAACTGAAGAATACAGCTCTGGCGCAAGAGGTTCTTTGGATCCCAGGTTTCAGATGCATAGGTAATAGTTGCCTGA
>NW_024839773.1:0-662 GCF_019175285.1 Sceloporus undulatus
CTATTCTGCTTTGGTCAGGCCTCACTTGGAATAATCCTCACTTGGAATAATTCTGGGCTCCACAATTCAGTTAGAACATGCCCAGAGGAGGGCAACCAAAATGGTAAAGGCTCTGGAAACCATCAAGTCCAATGAGGAGCAGCTTAGAGAGCTGGTTATGTTTACCCTGGAGAAAAGAAAGTTAAGAGTGGATGTGATATCCATGTTTAAATATCGGAAAGGGTCGTCAATATTGCGGATGCTACTACAGAAAAAAGGAGACACCACAGTGGGTGCAAGCCGCAGGGAAAGAGCTTCCTCCTAAACATTAGGAGGAACTTTGTGACAGTAAGAGCTCTTCAACAATGGAATATACTCCCTTAGAGTTTGGTGGAATCCTCTTCTTTGGAGGTCTTTGAACAGAGGCTGGATGGTGCTTGGAATGTGTATTCCTGCATGGCAGAAGAGGGTTGAACCTAATGGCCCTTGTGGTCTATTCCAACTCTATGATTCTATAATGCTAGTGGATTCCGGTTCCTTACCCACAGAGGCCACATTCTCATAATACTCCATCATTATATAATTGTACATAAGTCTCTGCTTCTTTGTCAAAAGTTTCCATTCGTCCTCAGTGAAATATACTGCCACATCCGCAAAGGTCACCTGCAACAGAAAATAGTCCT
>NW_024839773.1:762-1151 GCF_019175285.1 Sceloporus undulatus
AGAAAAAAGCTACTGCCTGTGAGATCAGTTTGTCTTGAATCCTTTCAGTATAATATACAACATAATTTAGACCATGGCTGGAATATTGATGATGGATTAGGATACTGACTTTCCCAACAGATATAGTACATTTAGACAGCAATTAATTATGGTGCATTTAGACATTTCTTGCCAAATTTTAGAACCAAATGTCATTATTAAAAAACATTTCTGGGGAGCACTCTGGGCTTGAGGGCCACTGGGTCCACACTCAATTTAGATCCATAGATGTAAAGAAGAAGAAAAGCCCTCCCTTCAGCCACCATCTTGGGGAGAGAGAGGCAGGCAAGCACGAACTGCCTGCCTGAAGAAGAAAAGCCCTCCCTTCAGCCACCATCTTGGGGAGAGAG
>NW_024839774.1:0-1151 GCF_019175285.1 Sceloporus undulatus
TCTGAGAGAAATTGTTGCTAAAGAGCTTGGTAGAAATACTTTAAATAGCCTCTGTTCTTACTACAGCAATATGCACTGTACCAGCCTTGCTGTCTGGGGTTGGAATTGCTTTTCTTTTTGAAAGTTTTTTTTAATTATTACAATGCGCCTGCATCATGCGCAGTGGCACACTGGTGGCACAGTGGTTAAATGCCTGTACTGCAGCCACTCTCTCAAAAACACAAGGTTGTGAGATCAAGACCAGCAAAAGGTCTTGAGCTCAACTCAGGCTTGAAGTTGCTAAAATGAGGTTGTTAAAATCAGTTCCCAGATTGTTGGGGGCAAATTAGCTTACAGTTGTAAACCGCTTAGACACTGCTTAGGAGGTATGAAACGGAGCCCTGGTGGCGCAGTGGTTAAATGCCTGTACTGCAGCCACTCTCTCAAAAACACAAGGTTGCGAGTTCAAGACCAGCAAAAGGGCCCAAGCTCGACTCAGGCTTGCATCCTTCCGAGGAGGGAGCTAAAATGAGTACCCAGACTGTTGGGGGCAAATTAGCTTACTTGCTAATTAGCTTACTTGCTGTTCACCGCTATGATCTTTGGAATAGCGGTATATAAATAAAACAAATTATTATTATTATTATTATATAAATGAAGGTTGTTTTTTGTTTTGTTTTAAATAGAACATGTATAAGAAATGAAAAAATGGAGAAATCACGAAAAAGGAATTCAAAGAAATAGCAGGCATTTGTAGGGTAAAGTCAGAAAAACTGAAGCACAGAATGAATTCAGGCTTGATAGAGAGGTTAAGAACAACAAAAAGGGCTTTTTTGGATATGACCATAGCAAAAGGAAGAGGAAACGATAGGGCCACTGCATGGAGAAGATGGCAAAATGCTAAGAGAAGAGAGGGAAAAGGCAGAATTACTCAAGACCTTCTTTGCCTCAGTCTTCTCAGAAAAGGAAAAGGTGCTCAACCTGAGGATAATGGAGCAGAGGACAGAATAGGGGAATCTCAGCACAGAATAAGTAAAGAGATAGTAGAGGAATACCTTGTTAACCGGAACAAATTTAAGTCTCCAGGACCAAATGAACTTCATCCAAGAGTATAATCATAAAATAACATCCATCTTGAGGGGAGAGAAGCAGGCAAGAAACAACAGGCCTCT
>NW_024839775.1:0-1151 GCF_019175285.1 Sceloporus undulatus
TGGAGAGGGCACAAACCGAGAATTAAATTTAAATTAATGCAGGATGCAAGGGAAAGAGGCGGTCTAAATTTACCCAATTTGAGAATTTATTACGAGGCATGCTGTCTATTATGGATTAAAGATTGGATTTTGTTAGAAAATGATACATTATTAGATATAGAAGCAGATGGGATGAATTATGGATGGCATGCTTATTTGATTTATGAAAAAGAAAAACAAAATAAATCCTTTGCTAGACATTGTATAAGAAGAGCATTAATAGGAGTATGGAACAGGTACAGTGGCAGGATAATTACAAAGATTCCTGATTGGACTTCCCCTCAAGAGGCTTTCTACAGGAAAGAGATGATTAGAGAAGATGACTGGATTAGATATAAAGACCTGACCGATAGAAGGAACCCGATAGTAAGTCTGAAATCCAAAGAACAATTGATTAAAGAGCGATGGAATTTCAATTGGTTTACTTATAAACAACTGCAAGAAAGATTTAGAGAAGATGGTAGATTATATGGATTCGCCCATCGTAACGACAAGTCAGATATAATTCAGTGCTTAATTGATAATTCGGTGAAAGTAATCGGGAAGGTTTATAAAATCTTATTAAATTGGGACATGGAAGAAGAGGTAGTAAAAAAACAAATGATCGCATAGGCTAACAATATCGGACACCCCATTCATTTGAATCAATGGGAGAGAACTTGGAGGAATAATTACAAGCTTACAGTCTCTCAGAATTTACGTGAAAATTTTTATAAAATGTTTTATCGGTGGTATTTGACTCCAAACAAAATTTCCAAAATGTCTAAAAATTCCAATAATCTATGCTGGAAATGTGGTAAGGAGGTGGGAACCATGTATCACTGCTGGTGGACATGTAAATTTGCTAAGGAATATTGGAGGAATATTAACAACCAGATTAATATTATTATGGGTAGAACCATTAAACACAATCCGGAATGTTTTCTGCTGGGAATATTTGAAGAAGATATAAAGGGAAAAGAAGAAAAATTACTGTATTATTTAGTAGTCTTAGCCAGAATGTGCTATGCGCAACAATGGAGATGCCAAACAATACCGACAATTGAGGAATGGATATACAAAGTTTATGAAGGAATAGAAATGGATAGTCTAACTCAAATTTTGAGGGATAA
>NW_024839776.1:0-1151 GCF_019175285.1 Sceloporus undulatus
GATGTAATGAAGTTTTCATAGCATCTCCTCCCATATGATCAAGTACTGCCCAAATGGTGTGGTTTTGTCAATTATCTTTTCTCTGATGGGTAAGTAGTTGCTACAAAGGAACTATAAAGCTGGGAGAATTCAGACAGATATATGTATCTATTCCAGACAACACCTTGTTACAGCACTGTAAAATCAAAGTTGTTTTCCTTTTGTTCATAAAAGGTGGCCGCCCAACTGAGTGGGCAGGCTGCATTGCCGCCGGGGCCGGCGATGCAAGGCTCCTCGCATGCCCCAGCATGCTTTGCTGGGGCGCGTTGCCTTGTGATTGGTGGCCAGGGAGGGAAAAGGAGGGACTTCCGCCTCCAGAGGGTCGCTCTGGGAGGCGGACAGCCCCACTCTATGGTTGCCCCAGTCCTCTGAGGCGGCTGATTGGTCAGCTTCCCTAGGGGCGGAGCGACTCCCTTCCTGGCCCCTCCCCCACCTGTTTTGGCCTATTTAAGGCCACGCTGCTCGGCGCTCAGTGCCATTTGCTGCTCGGCTCTGTCGAATGCAGAGCTGAGCTCCTGGGGCTCCCTGTGCTGCGGTGGCCATTTTGCGGCTGGTGCACGTGCGAGCCTACTAATTTTGGCGCGGCCTCCATTTTGAATAGGGCCTGCAGCCCTCGTCCCTCCTGGCTACCCGGTTGGGGGTCGTGCAGCCAAAGTGTGCCTTCTTCTAGGCCCCTGCCTCTGTGAAAACAGTGCTGTCATCTCCTGAGGCTGAGTAGGGGTTTGCTGTGGACATTATCTGGAAGGGAGTCAGACTCTGTTTGCCAACGGGTTTGGTTCTTGAACTCTTTACCCGTAAAGCCTTTGTTGGTTTTCATTGCTATGGCTGTTTAATTTATCTCTCCTCTCGGCCTCTTACTGCATGTTTACTTTGTTTTTGATTTTGGACCATTATTTTCCTGCCTTTCAATTTTTGACAAAATTGGTCACACTCTCTCCTTTTGCAATTTTCTCCACACTGCTATTTAGCCTTTGTGCACTCTTTTTATCATGTCCAACAAAGCTCCGTGTTCGAAGGCTACTTCTACCCCAGCTGCTGGTGGCCAGTCTGGACGAACTGGGGGATCCAGCAGGTGCTGGCTCAAGGGTCCACCTGCAATCCCTCTTCAGGAA
>NW_024839777.1:0-1151 GCF_019175285.1 Sceloporus undulatus
TGGGAAAGAGGGCTCTGCCTCTGGACAGAGAGACGGAGAATGTGCTCATTTGGGGAAATGTTAGGGTCCCTCTATTGGGCCACATTCTCCTCTGCCCTGGAGCCTTCTTTTGAAGCCCCATAGACAAGGAAGATCTAGGCCATGCCCTCCTCAGGAAAAGAAGCCCCTTCCCTTTGCAGGCCCCATAGACGGAGGGAAGATAAGAAGATTATAAAGAGGGGAAATCCCCTGGAGTGGATGGATTTACAGCTAGGTATCATAAAATATTTCAAGGGGAACTAGTGGATCCACTATATAAATGGTTTAATTCTATTAATGCAGAGGGGATTCCAGACTCATGGGAGCTAGCGAGTATCACTTTAATTCCTAAAGAAGGAAAGGAGAGCTTGTTAATGACTAATTATAGACCAATAAGTTTGCTGAACACTGATTATAAGAGATTCACACAAATACTTGCCAGCAGACTGAAGGGAATTTTGCATTCGACAATTGGGAAGGAGCAAAACGGGTTTTTACCAGGCAAAAACATTAGGATCAATATCAGAACCATTATAAATTGTCTTGAATTTTACCAGGTCAATAATGAGAAAGAATGTGCCCTAATTGCTATTGAGACGGAGAAAGCCTTCGACGGCATGAGATGGGATTTTTTGATAGAAGTGGTAAAAAGTATGGAAATGGGAGAGAATAAGGCAAATATATAATGGGCAAAGAGCTTAATTATCTACGGAGAAAGATCCCAAGGATGTATGATCAATAAGGGCACAAGGCAAGGATGCCCAATATCACCGCTCTTATTCTTAGAAGCGATGGACATTTTGATTTCCTCTGTTAAAGGTAATCCAGATATAAAAGTGATTAACAGGAAAGGAAAGGAAACGAAGACAAGAGCGTTTGCGGATGACGTGGTAACAGTTTTGGAGGACCCAAATCGGGGCAGAGAACCGCTGCTACAGGAGCTAAACAAGTTCAGCAAATTCACAGGACTGAAAATCAATAAAGACAAGACAGTGTTGATAACTAGAAATATGACTGGAGAAGAGGTAGAGGAATGAAAGAGGAAACCGGGCTTCCAAGTAGGAAAGAAACTGAGGTGCTTAGGAATTTGGATTTCTAAAGACAATAATTATTTAGGGGTATGGAAAGACATA
>NW_024839778.1:0-1151 GCF_019175285.1 Sceloporus undulatus
CAGAGTTTGCAAAGTTACTTTTCAAAAGTCATTTGTTCCACTACTTGTTTTAAAAATAGCTTGTTGCTGTTACTGATTATAGAGCTGAAAATAAGTAACTTGTTAGATTCCTTGTGGCACTATTCATTACTATTCCACTACTTTATCTTAGGCGCGTTACCGGTTGCTGCGTCCGGGAACCGCAGCAGCCAAACCGTGCGATTCCCGGACGCAGCAAATAAGAAGTGCCAAAATGGCGCGTCTTCTTGTGCCCTGGATGGGACGCCACGAGGCATTACTCGCGCACTCGCAGCATCACATCCGGGGCACGACGTACGGACACTAAGTGTCCAGTACGTAAAGATGGCGGTGCCCGTGTGTATAGGGCGCCACCATCTTTACGCCCTTGTCACGTGCTAGGAGTGAGGCCGGTATGGACGCTAGGTCCTCGGCCAACCCCTAGCATGTGACGGGGGTGCCACAAAGGCCCGTTTGTAACGGGCCTTAGTTTTTGAAGAAAAAACAGATTTGATAATAGCATAAAAGATGAACTTTTTTGTCAAAATGTCTGTTACTTATCATAGCAATAAAATAAGTTTGCTCTCATTATATTAGTTTTGAAATGTGTCTTCATTCACCCTTATTGTCCCAAACCATCAAAGTAGCTAGTTACAGATAACTGTGTTACTTACAGGATCTGGGGCTGGGGTAACCTAGCCACTGCTGTTCGGAGAAAATCTCTTTTCTATATTCATTAAAGTCTTGATCTGACTAAGCAAAATGAATATGAAATTCAGATTATCTTCAGGGAACTGCTTTGAGTGGCTTTAGTGGGTATTTTCTTGAGTAATGCTTTCATTAGACTGGATGGATATAACATTTGGTTTCATTCACAATTTGGTGTTGCCAGAAGAGTTTGGTAATCAAGCTTTTCAGGAGGTTTTAACTGGAGGAGAGATAAAATGTTGTTAAAACATCAATATATGAATACTGACTGCCAATAAGAAAACTGCTTTAGACTGTTGGATGATTCGCAACCACACCATTCACTCTGTGTTCCCAGAAGAATATCTCCAGAGTTGTTAATAGCATTAAATGAAGTACTGTGATTATATTATATTATATTATTATATTCCAGGACAGTTAATTTGTTAATATATTAGATTGAAACA
>NW_024839779.1:0-1151 GCF_019175285.1 Sceloporus undulatus
AAAATCCCAGTTCAACTTATTTACAGGTCACTATGAAAATGTGATAGTAGCTCTTTTGTTTAAGCCCCCCCCCCCCCAGTGCTTCTGGCTGAAACAAAAGCTGAAACAATGGAGCAAAAAGCCTTAATGAGAGTTTCTCTTGCCATACACACACTGAAGGAGCTTCCAAGTTTTACCCCTGACTTATCCACAGGTCATGGCAAAATCCATAATTTTGGCTCCAAAACCTGCCTTGACTTATACATGAGGATGACTTATAGAGGCTTATCACATGCATGTTAATTCAGCTTATCTCTAACCAGTTTAAAATTTAATTCTGGCAGCAGCCTGATGTTATCAGATGGTTGTTACCACTGAATTTGCCACCCAAATACAGCCCAGGTCCATCACCACTTCCAGAGCTGCTCTTTTCAGATCTGGAAATTTTCTGAGTTAAGACAATGGCAGCCAGAGCAGCTCTGGAAGCAGGGATGGATCTGGGCTCTATTCAGGTGGCAAATTCAGCAGTAAAAAGTGTCTGATAACTTCAGGATGCTGCCTGAATTAAATTTTAAACTGGATAGAGGTAAGCTGCGATAAGCCTCTTAGGCCTGTTACAGACTGCCAAAATAAAGCTGCTTCGGGTCTCTTTGGAGGTATGCTATTTAAATGATGCATGGGTCCTAAGAGTCTGGAGGTCGTGCCAAAGCCACACTCCATTCCTAAGCACCGGAGTGCAGCTTTGGTGCAGCTTCTGGATTCTTAGGATGCATGCAGCATTTAAATAGCATACCTCCAAAGAGACCCGAAGCAGCTTTTTTTTGGCAGTCTGTAACAAGTCTAGTATATATGGTCGTCTTTAATTCAGACAGCATATTTAGCCATTGAATCTCTTCTGGCAGGTCATTCCATAGTCTAGGAACAGCTAAAGAAAAAGTCTTCTGGCTGATATTTGCCTGGGTGACTGAAGTAAACACCTGCCAGCGGACCTGGGTGTATGGGACAGATTATATGAGAGGAGGTGATCCTGTAGTTAATCTCTTAATGAACCTCTTAATGAGAATCTTAAAAGACAAAGCTAGTCTAAGATCCTGTTGACATGATCCTGTATACTGAAATGCAATCGTGTTCAGATACTTTGCAGTTTGGATGAAATATTTATCATCCAGGTG
>NW_024839780.1:0-1151 GCF_019175285.1 Sceloporus undulatus
TAGCAAACCATTGTCACATCTGAACATTTTAAATATAAATAGACATTGACATGGCTCCCATGTGTTAAGACTACTACCATATTCTTTCCCTTTTACCCTGAAGTTGAGAAAAAATATTTTGCCAAATTCCCCAGGTAATTTAGGTTGAGAGAGGCAATAACTATAGAAGGAGACACTTTAACATTGGATCCTTTTTGATAGAAGTGGTGCTTTGGTTTATTTCACTGAATAAGCTTTTTTTAATGATATTCTTAGCATTTGACATTCTTTACTCTGATAACCTTGATGATATAACATAAAAAATTAAAATAGTACAGTGGAATTAATAAATCTTATAGCCTGCCTGGCTGTCTGCCTCAATTCTTTCCTTCCTTCCTTCCTTCCTTCCTTTCCTGTCCTCTGTCTCCCTTGTCACCCCACTCTTGAGATAAGAAGACACAAAACTTCAATTTAATACCTATGGAAACATAATTCCTTTCCCATCTTAATGTGACCAAGAGAAGCCTACACTGTACTAAAAGATGGTGAAAGGCCCTAGTGCTGCCTTCAGGAAAGTTAGTCTCGGGAATAGCTGGTGATTAAAAGCCCTCTATCTCTGCCTCCAAACTTTGATATTATAGTGTCACTCTGCCACTATTCATTTCTCCTTCTTGGCCTCCAACCCATGCCAATGCTGGCGAAGTCAGGCCCTTCCTGCAGCTGAGCAAACAATGGAGATTATCACACCATCCTTTGAACAGAATCATTTTTTCTTTTCTTTGCAAGGTACAGGAGAAGCCCAAATTGGGAGCAGAAGCCTACTGCCTGGGCCCAAAAGTGTGTGATAAAATCCAACTGTTGAAGTGTACATCCCGTGTCTCAGGAGAAAAGGCAGTGTGATAATCTCCTTTGATAGAGACTAGGGCTAGGTCTCTCTTGTTCTTTCATTCTTTTTCTTCCAATTAATGCGAGGGGGAATTTATATGTGTATTTATGAAGTAGAATTACATCCTAGCTTTACTGAATACATATACATGTCTCTCCTTCTCATTTCATGATAAAAACAATTCAAATCAGATCGTTGAAGTACATCAGGATGAGTAAAGGAAGAACTAGTCTAAATATTTTTCCTAGATCAACTCAGTATTCCAAGTCAGTCAACCAAATCATTG
>NW_024839781.1:0-1151 GCF_019175285.1 Sceloporus undulatus
TCTGCAGTTATTTCACAGGTTGTACATGGGAATGAGAGGCAGTGTGGTGCAGTGGTTTAAGTGTTGGGTTACACAACTCTGTAAGCCATGGTCCAGTGCCCCAGTCCTCCATGAAACCAGCTGGGTCCCTTGGGCAAGAAGTCACACTCTCTCAGCCTCAGGGAAGGCAATGGCAAACCTCCTCTGAACAACTCTTGCCAAGGAAACCCCAGGAGAGGCTCCCCAGAAGTTGGCAATGACTTGGAGCCACTCCACAAAACACTACAAACCCTAAAGAAAGAGCCATTGTGGTTCCGTGGCTGGAGCAGTGGACTATGACCCAGGAGCCCAGGGTTCAAATGCCCTCTTGGACATGGAAACCCACTGAGTGACCTTAGGCAAGTCACACTCTCTCAGCCTCAGAGGGAGGCACTTGCAAAACCACTTCTGGACAAATCTTGCCAAGAAAACCCTGCAAAGGGCTGTCCTTAGGGTTGCCATAAGTCAGAAACAACTTGAAAGCACACAATGACAAAAGAGAAGTAACACCACTAACACAAGGCTGCTAGAGAGAAAGAAAGAAAGAAAGAAAGTAAAGAAAGAAGACGTGGGAGTTGTAGTCCTTGTTTCAGAGGGACTGGAGGGGCCTTACTGCAGGGCAGGACCTTCCTCTTTCTGGCCCTGTGGATTCTGGGAGATCAAGTCCAGGAAATACACTGTAAATCCCATTGGCAAGAGAAACGGCTACTACTAACATCCAGTTTGCCCCAAATCCTTTATGAGGCCAGAAACCCCTTTGTTAGGAAGCGAACCCCAAATATCTCAGGAAGGCTCTCTATCTCTCAAGGCCCCCTCCCTCCAGGACCCCCTTCCATTCTTCCCTCTGTCTCTCTCTCTCCCCTGAAGGTCTCAAACTGCCAATTGCCAAGCACTGAGGCAGAGGCAGCCATTTTGTGTTCTGGCAGCGCTTTTGTGTTCTGGTGGCCATTTTGTGCTGCTTGTGACTGTGGGGAATAATGTTCCAGAACTTTCTCTGAGGCCTCAGTTGAACAGAGGCTTCTCTTTCTCTCCCTTGAGACTTCAGAGACAGAAGGTGGCCAGGCTCCTTGGGACAAAAGGAAGGAAGTGTGTCCCTTTGTGCCTCTGACTCTCCATTTTGGGGCAAAGGAAGG
>NW_024839782.1:0-1151 GCF_019175285.1 Sceloporus undulatus
TATAAGAAGATATTAAAGCAAGTGTAAAGTAGGCCTCTGCTGGATTGTTACTAACCATAATAATAGTTTTAGAAATGGCTTCTGAGCACAGTGGTCCTGCAGCTGTTTTGGCACACAATTCCCACAATATCTTGCCATTAGCTGGAACTGTTGTTTTGTAGACAAAAACATCTAAATGGCCAATAGTTCCCTATTGCTGTTCTAACGCTCCTGGTAGAGATTCAGACCCCAGTGTCTAAGATTTGTTCCACATTGCCACAATCTCCAGACCCTACCTGTTGTAGAAATGTTGACAGTGTTACTGGGGTCACTGATGTAGTTGCCAGCAAAGGCCACCAGACGGAATTCATAGAAGGCATCCTGTATGGGACAGAGAAAAGAGAAATCAGAGGTACTTTTATTACTATTATTATTTTATTTTCTTATATGCTTCCTTTCTCCCAATATAGGGATGCAATACAATTTAAAAACAGTACAATATTACTGTATATACTCGACTATATGCTGACCTTTGTGTAAGTTGAGGGCAGGTTTTGGGGCCAAAGTTATGGAGTTTGATATGACCCATGGATAAGTCAAGGGCAAAACGTAGGGTCATGTAATAAAGGATGTAACGGATGAAGCAAAGGAAAATAATGCCAAAGGACTTACAAAATTCGAGCAGAGATAACTATTTCTGCTTGTACTAAAGGTTGGATAAATGAGAGAGTAGAAGGGGGGAAAGTGCTTCCAAGGCAGATTAAACTCATGCCATTTACCCAAGGATGGTGGTATGTGTGTGTTTTAAAGTACAGTACTTACACTGACCTGTGGATAAGTCAGTTAAGTTTTTGGGGGTAAATGGGATCAATTTTTTAACCTAAATTTCTAGACTTACACATGAGTATATATAGTAAAATATAGGTGACTTGCTGTTTTATTGTGTGTAAAATGGATATTATTGTTGTTTTGTGGCTATTTTACGGTTGTAATCCCACCTCGGTCCATTGGGAGAGGTGGGAAAATGCAAATAATATTTATTATTATTATTAAATATAAAATTTAAAAACCAATTAAACAATTTAAAGAGTTAAAACAGCTATAAATTAAAATATGTTTATACTGTATGTTATATTTTATATGTCTTTTATGTTATATATAAAAGGTATGCT
>NW_024839783.1:0-1151 GCF_019175285.1 Sceloporus undulatus
GAGGCTGCATCTGTTGTCTAGCAGAAAACGAGGTTGAAGGAGTGTGTGTGTGTGTATAGAACGGGGGCTTGGATCTATATCAAGACTACATGAAATAATTTCAAAGCCTGGATGCTCACTTAAGGATGGGAAGTATGATCACAGTATAAGCAGGTACAGAGGAATGTCACCCTTCATTCAGACACATCATCATTTAATCAATGTTTGCCCCATGTTACCATTTTTTTAAAAATAATAATGATCAAGGTAGGTTTACAACCCTTCCAAGAAAACAGCAATAAACAAACAGTATCCATATATCCAAAGGTATAAATTCATTCGGGAATCAATGAAGGCTATATAAACGTTGACCCATTGAATCAATGGAAATTGTAGATGTGTTGACTTAGTCAGTTGCTAGTGAAGCAACGAGTCTTTTCTGCTTGGAAATAATATTTGGATTTAGGCCAGTGGTAGAAATCATGACCCTTTCAAGATGGTGCTGAACTGTAACTCCCATGTTCCTTATCATTGACTATGTTGGCTAGGGCTGATGAGTGTTGCAGTAGAACAACATGTGGAGGGCTGCATCATTCCCATGTCTGATTTACACCAAAATAGGTTAATATTTGCCATAAAATATATCAGCTGTCATAATCTAAATGCTACCAGTAAGGATATAAATATTTGAGTAAACACTAGTTTACTTGTTTGTTAAACCACACTACAGCACTAAAAGCATTTTAAAAAACATTAAAAAGAAAGCCAGTTGTGATCTAATGTTTAGAGTGCTGCACTGTCTTTACAGCAAGGGTAAGCAGGCACTATTTGGACTGAAGCTCTCATAATTCCCCACCATTGGCTCAGGTCACTGGAAATTATACATCCCCTAAATATTTGCAAGTTTACAGTTCTTAGGAGAACTACAACTACAGCTCTCACGTGTTCTTGCAATCATGGTCAGAGCAAAGCTCTGATTGAGATTTCCTGCATGGCGGGGGTTTGGACTGGATGGCCCTTGTGGTCTTTTCCAACTCTACGATCCTATGATTCTATGATTCTAAAGCTGAGAAAGGTGAATTCTTTCTGTTCATTGCAGAGCTTGGAACACTTAATTTCACCCAAATAAACATCTTCTCTGTTGTTACACTTGGTGTTTACTATTTGAGGAG
>NW_024839784.1:0-1151 GCF_019175285.1 Sceloporus undulatus
GGGAATACAGGCCCATAGGGAATCATTGGGAATACAGGCCTATAGGGAATCATTGGGAAGACTGGCCCAAAGGGAATCATTGGGAAGATTGGTCCATAGGGAATCATTGGGGAATACTGGACCATAGGGAATCACTGGGGAATACTGGCCCACAGGGAATCATTGGGAATACAGGCCCATAGGGAATCACTGGGAAGACTGGCCCAAAGGGAATCATTGGGAAGATTGGCCCATAGGGAATCATTGGGGAATACTGGCCCATAGGGAATCACTGGGGAATACTGACCCATAGGGAATCATTGGAGAATGCTGGCCCATAGGGAATCATTGGAAATACTGGCCCATAGGGAATCATTGGGAATACTGGCCCATAGGGAATCATTGGGCAATACTGGTCCATAGGGAATAATTGGAGAATGCTGGCCCTTAGGGAATCATTGGGAATACTGGCCCATAGGGAATCATTGGGGAATATTTGCCCATAGGGAAACCATACTTGCCCATTGGGAATCATTGGGGAATACTTGCCCATAGGGAAACCAAACTTGCCCATAAAGAATCATTGCAGAAGGCTTGTCCATAGGGAAACACTGGAGAATAGCTGCCCATAGCGAAATATTGTATACTCACCCAATGTTTCCCTAATGGCAAGTAATGTCATTTATTTTAGTATATCCCTCCATTTATATACTGCTTCATAATATACGGAGCAGTCTCTAGAAGTTTGTAATGTGTAAGCTAATTGGACACAACAAGTTGGGTACTCATTTTAGCAACCTTGGAAGGATGCCAGGCTGAGTCGACCCTGAGCTCCTGGCTGGGACTGAAGTGGGGTTTGTGAGTGAATGGCTGAAGTACTGGTATTTAACCACTGAGCCACCAGAGCTCCTACATTTCTATCCTGCTTATCAGTGCACTTCAGCACTCTCTAAGTGGTTTACAATGCGTCAGCTAATTGCCCCCAACAAGCAGGGTACTTTGCAGTTAGGTCATCTCCTCCCCCAGGCTCAGGGTGACCAGGTGTCCTCCTTTTTTCTGGATGAATTCTGCATTTCAACCTTCTGCCCTGGAGGAATTCCAAAATGTCCTCCATTTGGAGCATGTAAGCATAGGCTTACATTTATACTAGTGTTTCTAGTTTTTATTTGGCA